>NC_041391.1:315282935-315407166 GCF_002162155.2 Triticum dicoccoides
TCCGGCTTCGGCAGAACCAGACTCCTCCATGACGACACCTCGGTGTCGCCCGCTTCATGAGGCGGAGAGGTGGGTGGGGTCTCGCTCTCCATCATCTCTGGAGGAAGATCCCCCAAAGACGAACTCTATTGAGAAGAGCTGCTAGCCGGACTGCAAAAGACGAATCCTGGTTATTGATCTCGGAGAGACGCAGTACCTTCGAATTAACGATTAACTGACAGCTCGGTGGAGGGCTGGCCCATTGGCGGGCATGACGCGGTGAGGGTGCCCGTCGGGGCAGAGCCCCCTGGTGATACCTTTTTCCCTGGTTTGGGCATCTCCGTCTCCAAGTCTTTGGAGGCGGCCCATTTCTTCCCGTGCCGGGAGGAGGCTTTAGCCTCCCCTTCCCGACTATCCTCCTCAGGGGAGGTAACAATTCCCCCGGTTCGGATGTCCGGCGTGTGAAGTTCGGTTTATTTGTTCTTCACCTTGTCTTTCCTGAGAGCATTTTGCTGAGCACCCGGTCAAGCATCTTGGCAATGGTGGGACTAGGCGAGCCTTTAGGAAGTGGCGTCGGACACCTGATTCTCTCCGCCTTGCTAAGCCATTCCTGGCCACGGATGATTTTCAGAATAACAACTATGACAAATATAAAACAAAGTGTCCGGTATCAAGGTTACTTAGTTGGGTATCTAGGCGATTGCAGCTTAGGCCCGCATCGTCGGTGGTGTCCGGACACTCTACTTGTGGTCCGAAGAATAATTTACACATCCCTTCGAGCTTCGGGCCGAAGAAGTGCTTAACAGTCCATGGACCCTTTGGATTGAACTCCCACATCCGGAGAGGCCGGCGTTGGCACCGCAACATCCATCGGATTAACATCACTTGAATTATGCTGACAAGGTTAATGTCCCACTCAAGAAGCTCTCGGATGCGGCTCTGCAGTATTGGTACATCGCCAGCGGGCCCCCAATTCCGTCCTACGTCGGTCCAAGACGCCAGTTGTGACGGAGGGCCCGAGCGGAACTCGGGGGTGGCCACCCACTTTGTGCCTCTGGGAGCCGTAACATAAAACCACCTTCGTTGCCATACATCGGATACTTCTAGGAAAGAACCCTCTGGCCATGGGGCATCGGCGTTCCTGCTTATTATGGCACCTCTGCACTCCGCATGTCGCCCCTCGATCATCTTTGGCTTCACATTAAAGGTCTTGAGCCATAAGCCGAAGTGTGGAGTGACGTGGAGAAAAGCCTTGCACACAATGATGAACGATGAGATACGGAGGATAGCGTCTGGAGCTAGATCATGAAAATCCAACCCGTAATAGAACATGAGCTCCCTCACAAAGGGATCAAGGGTGAGGCCCAGGCCGCGGAGAAAGTGAGGGACGAATATGACGCTCTCATTGGGCTCGGGTGTAGGGATGACCTGCCCTGGAGCAGAGAGCTTGTGCTGTATGTCGGCAGTCAAATATCCAACCTCCCTAAGCCTCGCAATGTCCTCCTCTTGGATCGAGGAGGCCACCCACCGGCCTTGAGGGTTGGATCCGGACATATTGAAGGATCTGGGGTGTTTTGAGCTTGAGTCTCGGGTGCTGAAACTCGAGATGCGAAAGGGCGCAAGGGTGGTGGAAAAGAGGTATAGGCCTCGGCCCCTTCATAAAGGGGGTGAATATCAAGAGTCCTCAGCGTGACCGCTTGAGACTTATCTAAAAACACACGGAGTCATACCGACGGTCGTCGTGGGATTACGCACGCCTGTATTGATGGAAGATCCCGCAATAAGAGGAACACGATCTCTGCTTTGGCAAGGCGTGCCAATAAAACCGCCTCGCAACACGAGTTGACGAAGGTCCAGGAAACACCGGTTCGTGTTTGGCCATGCCACGATGCAAAGGCATGACGTACAAAGATTGACAGCAGATCAGATTTATGCTATGTTCCCTATGATGGTATGTGAGAATCATCTCGCAGATCCGGACACGGTCTAAGTGTTTGATAATTACTTTGGAGTATTCGGAGATGGAACCCGCCTTGCAATGTCGAAGACAAGACTGTGCGCCGGACTCATCGTCATTGAAGCCTGGTTCAGGGGCTACTGAGGGAGTCCTAGATTAGGGGGTATCCGGACAGTCGGACTATATACTTCATCCGGATTATTGGAGCATGAAGATACAAGACTCAAGACTCCGTCCCGTGTCCAGATGGGACTGTCCTTTGTGTGGAAGACAAGCTTGGCGATCCGGATATTATATTTCCTTCCTTGTAACCGACTCCATGTAAACCCTAGCCCTCTCTGGTGTCTATATAAACCGGAGAGGTTGGTCCTTAGAAGGCCGATCACAATTACAATCATAACCATCATAGGCTAGCTCCTAGGGTTTAGCCTCTATGATCTCGTCATAGATCTACTTTTGTACTACCCATATCATCAATATTAATCAAGCAGGAAGTAGGGTTTTACCTCCATCAAGAGGGCCCGAACCTGGGTAAACATTGTGTCCCTTGCTTCCTGTTACCATCAGCCTAAGACGCACAGATCGGGACCCCCTACCCGAGATCCGCCGGTTTTGACACCGACACCCGGCCCCACCAAAAGCCGCATTTACACTGTTCCTCCTCCAATTTCAAACCTTGAATGCTGCTTACTAGCAGTGCCACCTCCTCGCCGGTGACCCTTCTTCTTGCAGCACTGCCTCCCCGCGACCCTTCTTCCTGCGGTGCCACCTCCTTGCCGGCGACTCTTCTTCTCGCTATGCAGCCTCGTCGATATGGTTAGGTAATCCACACCCCCCCACACCATCCTCCTCCTTCCCCATCTAACATGCCCTGACCGACAGTGCAACACCTTCCGCCCAAATCACTGGCCCCATTCTCCAATTAAGCGCTGCCGACAACCATTTTGCACACAATATAACCTGGAGCTCAGTAGCATCTGGCAGAGGAGAAGTGAATCACGGCCGCACGCGTGGATGAGGTCACGATGGTTGCCATGCGTGCTGACTGCCAGATCTTCGAGGAGCACCACATCTTCGATGCCATCGTTGACACAGCCACACAATTGTGTACTTTAAAATATAGTTCATGCTGTTTTCTCAAGGCTACCGCCAGTGCGTTCCTAGTGATTGTCCTCTGTAATGTTAATATGCAATCTGATATTCTGAAATGTAATGTTCAGTTAACTGTTTGGTCCAACAATTGCTACATTTCGTAGGACTGTTCTCAAGCATTCTTGGTTTCATTATCCGTCTTATCTTCTAGTATATGTTCTATTCTACAATGTCGTGCTCAATTAACAATTTTGGTTCATTTGTTCTACTGTCCTGTTAACTGTTTGGTTCGATTGTGCAATTTGATTTTCATTTGTTGTAGGTACAATTTTGTATTGTTATGCATGTGATAAATAAATCAAATTTGGTTCTATGCAACACATATTGTACTGATAGTATGGCTACTCCGAGTTAACCTGATCAAGGTCTTCCTTATATGTGTTGCAGGGAAACAATGGGAGGCACTGCGGTTTCCATCAAGGTTTGCTCACGCATGGTCCTTTCGCTAATAGCACATTATTGTGCAGTTGCAGGAATCATTGTAATATTTAGGTTTCTTACAATTTGGTCTTGCACATGTAGGTCCTGCTGCCAGAGGCTTAGACCCACTGTTCGACCCATTTTGCATATGGGAAAATGAGATGTCCATGAATATCAGTCAAATCAAGAAACTTAGAAAGATTGTTAGGATAAAGAAACTTGTGACGAATAACGGCACGACTGAAAGCATAAGTGCTCCCTGGGTGACTTTGGTAATTAATGTCAACATATCTCTTGTTACACTAATACTTTTATCTAGTATATTTTAGATGAGTTCAACATTGGAGTGGCAGGACTAGAGGATGTGGACCCCCTTCAAGATGCTAAGGACAAACATTGGCAAAAGCTCAAGACTCTTCATTTTCATTTTAGTGATCCAAGATCACATTGAGCCCATAGGAAAAGCCAATATTATGAAAAGGGGATGAGTTGTTGCTTAATGGCTTGCTTGCTCAAAGTGCTTAGTGATATGCTCCAAAATCCCTCAACCACTTTCTCATTTCCACATATGTCCAAAACCTAAAGTCAAACTCGGCCCCAACAATTTGATTCATCCGGCGCCACCGAGTTCTCTTGACATAGCCTACCAGAAACCCTAATCAGTTCGGTCTCACTGATGGGATTTCGGTCTCACCGAGATGGCCCTGCAAACTCTCTGTTACCTATTGCAGTTATTTCGGTCTCACCGAGATGCGCAGTCGGTCCCACCGAGTTTGCTTGACCAAGTCTCTGTTTGCTTATTGCTGAAGTCGGCTTGACCGAGTTCATGCAATTAGTCTCACGAGATGAGGTTTTCCCTAACCCTAGCACATCGGTCCCACCGAATTGACCTTGTCGGTCCCACCGAAAACTCTAACGTTCACATTTTGAACCAGATCGGTCTCACCAAGTTTCACTATTCGGTCCCATCGAGTTTGGGAAATTGTGTCTGACAGCTAGATTTTGTGTGGAGGCTATATATATACCCTTCCACCCCCTTCTCTATTGGAGAGAGAGCCATCAGAACATGCCTACACTTCCACTACTCATTTTCCAAGAGAGAACCACCTACTCTTGTGTTGAGACCAAGACATTCCAATCCTACCACAAGAATCTTGATCTCTAGCCTTCCCCAAGTTTCTTTCCACTCAAATCATCTTTCCACCATATCCAAATCTGTGAGAGAGAGAGAGAGAGTTGAGTGTTGTGGAGAGTATCATTTGAACCACAAGAGCAAGGAGTTCATCATCAACCCACCATCTATTACCTTTTGGAGAGTGGTGTCTCCTAGATTGGTTAGGTGTCACTTGGGAGCCTCCTTCAAGATTGTGGAGTTGAACCAAGGAGTTTGTAAGGGCAAGGAGATCACCTACGTTGTGAAGATCTACCCAAGTGAGGAAAGTCCTTCGTGGGCGATGGCCATGGTGGGATAGACAAAGGTTGCTTCTTCGTGGACCCTTCGTGGGTGGAGCCCTCCATGGACTTGCGCAACCATTACCCTTCGTGGGTTGAAGTCTCCACCAACGTGGATGTACGATAGCACCACCTATCGGAACCACGCCAAAACTCTCCATGTCTCTAATTGCGTTTGCACACTCCAATACCATCCTCTTACTTTCTTGCAAATTGCATGCTTTACTTTCCGCTGCTCATATACTCTTACCATGCTTGCTTGAAATGTATTGTGAATGTTTAGAATTGTGCTAATCTCCAACCTCAACTTGAAAAACTTAAAAATTGCAGGCTTTACTTGTTGAGGGTCTAATCACCCCCCCCTCTAGACACCTCTTCTCAATCCTTTCAATTGTATCAGAGCATTGGTCTCCATTGCTTTGGTTTAATCACCATTGGAGGAAGAAGGATGAGTCTACGATTGGAAGTGTTAGATGTAGCCTATACTTGATGGAGAGTTCTATAACGCTTGGAAAAATGAGATGCTTGAGATTTTTCAATGAATATGAATTGAACAAGTACATTACTACCCCTTGTGCGCCCCTTGTTTATCAATTGCATCCTACCCTCGATTAATCTATCGACATGATTCGCAATCCTAGAACTGTCAATCTTATCACTAGAGGATTGCCTAGAAATTTGATTACATGCTTGGCAACTCTTGAATATGCTTACACTATATGGAGATATCTTGAGGAATGATATCCAAACTATCCCATGAAATACTTATATGAGATTCTTCACAAGTCCATTGCTTTAAATAAGATGAGTCCTAATGATCCTAAGTTTGGTGATTGTCTATTTGAGCTTCGTGACCTTATGCGTGCCAAAGGAGATGTCGGAATCATTAGTAACATCATCTCTGAAGTCATTAGAATTCATAGAGGTGCACATTGTCATGATCATCAATCTATTGAATCACTCTCCCTAGGTAATGATCAATCACAAGACTATGTTGAACATGGATACTATGATGAGGATGATGATAGTGACTTTGATGTCGATGAGTCTATGAGACACTTTGGTCTTATGGCTAACCTTCGTGGCTACATGGCTGGAGGAAAGGAATGGGTTCTTTATAGTGGATGTACCGGTCACATGACCGGAGACATGGATATGTTTCGTCGGCTTGCTAAAAACGACGGCCCTCGAAAGTATGTCACTTTTGGCGATAAGTCAAAGGGTAAGATGGTTGGCCTTGGTAAGGTGGCCATCTCACATGACATCTCCATACAAAATGTTATGCTTGTTGAATCTCTTGGCTATAATTTACTTTCTGTATCTGGACTAGCCGATTTCGGTTTCAACGTCCTATTTACTGAATTAGATTGCCAAGTGTTTCGAAGAGATAATCATATTATGGTCTTTACCGGCATACGTAGAGGTGATCTATACATTGTTGATTTCACTAAAAAGGGTCAACCTAGAACTTGCTTAATTACTTAATCTTCTAAAGGTTGGTTGTGGCATAGACGGTTAGGTCATGTGGGCATACAAAATCTTGATAAGCTTATTAAAGGTGATCATATCCTTGGTATTAAATATGTTATATTTGACAAGGATAGACTTTGTAGTGCTTGCCAAGCAGGAAAACAAGTTGGAGGAAGTCATCCCGTGAAGAACATCATGACCACAAGAAGACCACTCGAGCTACTTCACATGGATCTTTTTGGTCCCAATGCCTACAAGAGTCTCGATAGTAACTCATTTGGATTGGTCATTGTTGATGATTTTTCGAGATTTACGTGGGTGTTATTTCTTGATGATAAATTGAAGGTCGAGAAGATCTTCAAGAATTTCGCTAGGAAGGCCCAAAATCAATTTGAAGTGAAGATCAAGAAGGTTCACAGCGACAATGGAACGGAGTTCATGAACGCACATGTGGACACCTTTCTTGAAGAAGGGATTTCACATGAGTTCTCGGCCACATACACGCCTCAACAAAATGGAGTTGTTGAGAGGAAGAACCGGGCGCTTATTGAAATGGCGAGAATGATGCTTGATGAGTACAAGACGCCAAAACACTTTTGGGCAGAAGCGGTTGAGACAGCTTGCCATGCAATAAATCGTCTATATCTTCACAAGCTACTCGGCAAGACGACATACGAGCTTCTCACCGGTAACAAACCCAAAGTTGGATACTTTCGGGTATTCAGCTCAAAGTGCTACATTCTTGATAAGCATCGTCATTTGAAGTTTTCTCCTAAATCACATGAAGGTTTCCTACTCGGTTATGGTTCAAACTCTCACACTCGTGTCTACAACAATTTCACCCGAAAGGTTGAAGAGATGGAAGATGTGAAGTTTGATGAATCTAATGGCTCGCAAGTAGAGAAATTACCAATTGATGTAGGTGACAAAGATCCTTTGGAAGCAATACAAGACTTGTCTATTGGCAAGATTCACCCAATGAAGGTGAAGGAGAGTACCTCGTTCGTCCAAGTGGAAGCCTCAAGTTCACGCCAAGGTGAACCACAAGTTGGCTTGGAGGCATCCACAAGTGGAATGCATCAAGATGATGGAAACAAGGATGTACAACAAGATGAACCATCGACCTCCTTGTCCACCTCCACGAGAGAACAACAAAGCCAACAACAATGAAGAGAGACAAGAGGAAGAACAAGACAATGAAGAGGATGTTCCACCCCGACCCAAACAAAATCTCTCACGAGTTCGAGCAAGAGTCTCAAGAGATCATCCCGTCGAACAAATCTTCGATGATATTCAAACAGGGAGAATCACTCGGTTTAAAACTCATTTTGCTAACTTTTGTTAACATTACTCATTCATTTCTAGTATCGAACCTATGAAGGCTTAAGATGCTCTTGATGATCAGGATTGGGTGAACGCTACAAATGAAGAGCTACACAATCTCGAGAGGAACCAAGTGTGGACATTGGTTGAAAATCCCGATGAGAAGCACAATGTCAATTGAACCAAATGGGTGTTTCAGAATAAGCAAGATGAAGATGGACAAGTTCTACGCAACAAGGCTCATCTCGTTGCTCAAGGTTACACTCAAGTCGAAGGTACGGACTATGGTGAGACATATGCCCCCGTTGCTAGACTTGAATCCATCCACATCTTACTTGCTTATGCCAATCACCATGATATCACTTTATATCAAATGGACATTAAAAGTGCATTTATTAATGGTGAATTTCACAAGGAAGTTTATGTTAAACAACCTCTCGGCTTTGTTAATCCCAAGAAACCCGATCATGTATACAAACTTCAGAAAGCTCTTTATGGTCTTAAACAAGCTCCTAGAGCGTGGTATAAATGCTTAACTAAGTTCCGTTTTGAAAAAGGCTTTGAGATTGGAAAATTGATTCTACACTTTTTACTAAAAGGGTTAATGGTGAATTATTTGTGTGCCAAATTTATGTGGATGATATCATATTTGGTTCGACTAACCCTCATTTTAGTGAAAAGTTTGGAAGGCTAATGTCGGAGAAGTTTGAGATGTTTATGATGAGTGAACTCAAGTTCTTTCTTGGTTTGCAAATCAAGCAAACTAAGGAGGGTATATTTGTTTCCCAAACAAAGTATACCAAGGACCTATTCAAGAAGTTCAACATGCAAGAATGCAAAGGTATGAATACACCCATGCCTACTAGTGGACATCTTGACTTGACTAAGGATGGTGAACCGGTCGACCAAAATGTTTACCACTCTATGATTTGTTCATTGTTATATCTATGTGACTCCCGTCCCGATATTATGCTAAGTGTGTGCATGTGTGCACGATATCAAGTGGCCCCCAAAGAATGTCATCTTCAGGCTGTGAAAATGATAGTGAGATACTTAATTCATACACCAACCTTTGGCATTTGGTACCCTAAAAGGTCTTGTTTTGATCTTGTTGGCTACTCCGATTCAGACTATGCCACTGACAAGGTTGATAGGAAGTCCACTTCGGGAACCTGTCAATTTCTTGGTAGTTCTCTTGTGTCTTGATCCTCCAAGAAACAAAACTCGGTATCCTTATCTACCGCCGAAGCGGAATACATTGCCTCTGGTTCATGTTGTGCTCAGTTGCTTTGGATGACCCAAACTCTTAAAGATTATGGGATACATGTGAAACATGTTCCATTGCTTTGTGACAATGAAATTGCTATTAAGATTGCTCATAATGCTGTGCAACATTCTCGAACTAAGCATAATGAAGTTCGACATCATTTTATTCAAGATCTTGTTGCTAAAGGAGACATCGATCTTAAACATATTCATACCAATAAGCAATTGGCGGATATATTCACCAAACCGCTTGATGAGAAAGTATTTTGCCGTTTGAGAGGTGAATTGAACATCATTGATGCCTCAAACTTGGAGTAGAAACTCCATTTGGATGCATGCAAGGCATGAGCCCTTATATGACTAATCCTTGATATTTCTCTTATGATGAAGATCATGTGTCTTGGATACACTTGTACCCTTGCATGTTATCTAACCCTTGTAGGTACTTGGATAAGCCCAATTCTATGAGATTGCAACTCACTCACATCCTAAGCAATCTCTACATCACCTAGTCTCTAAAATATGGTGGTTGAAGACAAGGAAGCATGAATCCTTTCAATATATCCTTTGATAATTTCCATATGTATAATTTCATGATTGTCATTTTGGATACACAAGTGATCTTCCTTGCAAACCTAACCCATGTAGGTAGATGAACTCAAACTACAAGCGATGCTCCAAACTCTTGATGAACTACATCAACCTTGAGCATCCTACACAAGTTCAACTACATGATCAAGATCAACACCACCACCAAGGTATTTCATTCCACACTACTGGAAACAGGGAATTTGCCATCAGCCAGCTCTTTGCCATCTGCCAGCTGATGGCAGATGGCAAATCCCCTGTTTCCAGTAGTGCCATCTTAGAGAAGCTTTACCCCAAGACATGGGTCAAAGCAGCTCAAAAGATGTGAATACATCAAAGTGCTTAAAAGAAAAATGCCAACCCCATTTTGAGCTTAAACGATGAGTATGACCTATGATCAAGTGACTTCACTTGACTTCTAAGTCAATATACTCTAACATAGGTGACTTTGTCACCGACCAATTCAAGATGAAGTTCTCTTGTGTTTCTCTATGTTCTTGCATTTGTCTCTTGCATGCTTTTTCCCCTTTCAAAAAAACTTCATCTAGATTTCTTTTCTTTTCTCAGTTATTTTCTGCATTCCCTGCATTTAATTTCTTGCAAATGTTTGTGAGATCTTATTTGCCAAGTGAGCTGAGATGACAAAAATTTTCCTTTGTGATGAAATCGGCCTCACCGATCTTTTCTTATCGGCTAGACCGAACCAACTCGGTGTCACCGATGTAAAAAAAAATCGGCATTACCAATTTCACTACTGAGAATTTTTTTACCATTTGCATCCTGCACATCTTTTCCAGCTCCACTCGATGATTCTTATCCTCTACCCGTATCACAATCTACATGCTGCTTTGTCGTGTGACTCAAGGACGAAACCTATTTGACTCGTGCTCCAGAAAATCCCTTCTTGGAAATTGATGTCAAAGTGGGAGAGAGAGATCACATCAAAGCTTATTTTATGGGAAAAGAGACCCTAGGGTAGAGAGAGACTTCTTAGCCTTCCCAGATGCTTGGTATTCAAAGAGGAGAGAAGCCACATGTCTTTAAGAGGGGAAAGACATGTTAGTAGATGTTTCTTTGTGTCTTTGCTCTGATTTTCTATTACCCTATCTTCTCCCATTATCCAATATCATATTCAGGGGGAGAAAGAGTTTATATCTAAGTGAAGAAAATCGTGGAATTCATTGCATATCTTTATTCCACAGGGACATGCCTATATCCAAATAGAGTACTAAGTACTCGCTCACTACATGTCATCCCAGTCTTGGTACTCTTGTGGTTTCCTGTTCTTGCTCTAATTAGTTGATGTTCTTGTGTTATCTAACCATGTTTTCTCAGGTTCATCTCTTCTAAAGTCAGCTCAAGGTAAGTATATGCATCACACTCATGTGCATGATGATCTCTTGTTGATGTACATTTTGTTTGCAAGAAGGATTCATGAACATGAAGGTACATTTTCTGCATTTCACATCTTTTGCTCTGATGCATATAGCCAAGATACATGTAACTCATTGCTTGCTCTGACATGCTTATGCATTCACATTCTTTCGTAGTCTATCTTCATATGATTGCATACATGTAGGGGGAGCCAATGCATGCTACATGTCCTTCCAAAGCATTACTTGTTACTCTTCATATCTTTATCTAAAGCTTGGATGTATGTTGTCATCAATTACCAAAAAGGGGGAGATTGAAAGCACAAGTGCTCCCTTGGTGATTTTGGTAATTAATGTCAACATATCTCTTGTTGGACTAATACTTTTATCTAGTATATTTCAGATGAGTTCAACATTGGAGTGGCGGGACAAGGATGTGGAACCCCTTCAAGATGCTAAGGACAAACAATGGCAAAAGCTCAAGACTCTTCATTTTCATTTTAGTGATCCAAGATCACATTGAGTCCATAGGAAAATCCAATACTATTAAAAGGGGATGAGGTGTTGCATAATGGCTGGCTTTCTCAAAGTGCTTAGTGATATTCTCCAAAAGCCCTCAACCACTTTATCATTTCCACATATGTCCAAACCTAAAGTCAAACTCGGCCCCACCATTTTGATTCATCCGGCGCCACCGAGTTCTCTTAACATAGCCACTGCCAAAAACCCTAATCAGTTCGTTCTCACCGATGGGATCTCGGTCTCACCGAGATGGCCCTGCAAACTCTCTGTTCCCTACTGCAGTTATTTCGGTCTCACTGAGATGCGCACCACTGAGTTTGCTTGACCAAGTTTCTGTTTGCTTATTGCTAAAATCGGTCTCACCGAGTTCATGCAATCAGTCTCACCAAGATTAGGTTTTGTCCGAACCTTAGCACATCGATCCCACAAAATTGACCTTGTCGGTCCCAACAAAAACTCTAACGTTCACATTTTGAACCAGATCGGTCTGACCGAGTTTCACTATTCTGCCCCACCGAGTTTGGGAAATTGTGTGTAACGGCTAGATTTTGTGTGGAGGCTATATATACCCCTCCACCCCTTCTCCATTTGAGAGAGATCCATCAGAACGTGCCTACTCTTCCACTACTCATTTTCTAAGAGAGAGAGAACCACCTACTCTTGTGTTGAGACAAAGACATTCCAATCCAACCACAAGAATCTTGATCTCTAGCCTTCCCCAAGTTGCTTTCCACTTAAATCATCTTTCCACCATATCCAAATCCATGAGAGAGAGTTGACTTTTTGGGAGACTATCATTTGAAGCACAAGAGCAAGGAGTTCGTCATCAACACACCATCTATTACCTTTTGGAGAGTGGTGTCTCCTAGATTGGTTAGGTGTCACTTGGGAACCTCCGTCAAGATTGTGGAGTTGAACCAAGGAGTTTGTAAGGGCAAGGAGATCGCCTACTTTGTGAAGATCTACCCAAGTGAGGCAAGTCCTTCGTGGGCGATGGCCATGGTGGGATTGACATGGTTGCTTCTTCATGGACACTTCATGGGTGGAGCCCTCCATGGACTCGCGCAACCGTTACACTTCGTGGGTTGAAGTCTCCACCAACGTGGATGTTCAATAGCACCACCTATCAGAACCACGCCAAAAATCTCCCTGTCTCCAATTGCGTTTGCACACTCCAATCCCATCCCCTTACTTTCTGGCAAATTGCATGCTTTACTTTCCGCTACTCATATACTCTTACCATGCTTGCTTGAAATGTATTGTGAATGTTTAGAATTGTGCTAATCTCCAACCTCAACTTGAAAAACTACTACATTTACTTGTTGAGGGTCTAATCACCCTCCTCTAGACACCTCTTCTCGATCCTTTCAAAGATCTTTGTTTGCACAATGAATAAGACATCAGTCAACTATAGGATGGTACTAACTCGTTTACCTTGTTTTTACCCCTTGTGCCATTTCAAAATTTATAACAGTGATTTATGCATATCTTTGTTTTCAGTATTTTCCAAAGCAGTTCACCGATGATTACCTCTTAAACTACCTGCATGGTCAAGAGGCGAGGAAGGTATTAGTTGAACACCCATGGTACAATATTGAAGTCTTCCTGAAGAGGGCGAAGGTTGGGCGGGAAATTATCCATAGCCACTGGCCTAAAGTTGCAAGGACATTCAACATCACTGAAGGCTCAATATTTGCCTTCCACTTCTGCAGTTTCCCAGATGAGATTCATCTGTCTATTTGCCATGTATGATGCTACTTTCCAAAGGTTTTTGATGTTGCATGTGAAACTTGGTAAATAGGAAGTTAGAGTTATGGAGACAAACCTTGGAATAGAAAGGGTTTAGGCTTAGTAGAACTAAAACCGAGTACATGATGTGCGGTTTCAGTACTACTAGCTGTGAGGAGGAGGAGGTTAGCCTTGATGGCCAGGTGGTACCTCGGAAGGACACCTTTCGGTATTTAGGGTCAATGTTGCAGGAGGATGGGGGTATTGATGAAGATGTGAACCATCGAATCAAAGCCGGATGGATGAAGTGGCGCCAAGCTTCTGGCATTCTCTGTGACAAGAGAGTGCCACAAAAGCTAAAAGGCAAGTTCTACAGGACGGCGGTTCGACCCGCAATGTTGTATGGCGCGGAGTGTTGGCCGACTAAAAGGCGACATGTTCAACAGTTAGGTGTGGCGGAGATGCGTATGTTGAGATGGATGTGTGGACACACGAGGAAGGATCGAGTCCGGAATGATGATATACGAGATAGAGTTGGGGTAGCACCAATTGAGGAGAAGCTTGTCCAACATCATTTGAGATGGTTTGGGCATATTCAGCGCAGGCCTCCAGAAGCTCCAGTGCATAGCGGACGGCTAAAGCGTGCGGAGAATGTCAAGAGAGGGCGGGGTCGACCGATTTTGACATGGGAGGAGTCCGTTAAGAGAGACCTGAAGGATTGGAGTATCGACAAAGAGCTAGCTATGGACAGGGGTGCGTGGAAGCTTGCTATCCATGTGCCAGAGCCATGAGTTGGTTGCGAGACCTTATGGGTTTCACCTCTAGCCTACCCCAACTTGTTTGGGACTAAAGGCTTTGTTGTTGTTGTATGTGAAACTTGGTGCCGTTGTGTAATGGCGTAGCTAGCTATATCCTTCTTTGGTGTAACTGAGTGCAGAAGCTATCTGATGTAATTTGATTATGAAATCCTGGTTGTCGTTATACATATATGAAATATCTGGTGTGTTTTATAAGAAATGCCAATTTGATTACTACATGGATTATCGATAATAGGCCAGTTACCCTGCTTATTGGGGTTTTCTATTGTAGATGGTTACTCTAACAACATCATGGGCGACGAACTCAAACAACCCACACAGTTTCTAGAAGCATGTAGGATCAATTAATAATCACACATGGCTTTCGGGAGAGAACTGTTTGCGTTAGGCCACCTTGCACAAAACATTTCCACATAAAAAACTGTGTGTGATATACATACGAGCGGAAACGTTTTTCTGGGATTCATTGTGTGGGATATACTTACGAACGGAAACGATTGGGCCTGTATAATTGTCTTCGATGCCTCGCCCACATGAGCTCATTTTACCCTGCGTGTGTGATTGGAGGGCCTATCCCCCACGGTTTCTGGGTCTTATGGGAAGGACCCCCCCTACCGCACACACTCACTAGGCGACGGTTTAAAACTCCATCACGGAGAGGGGGTGAAAACCGTTTGTATAGCAGGTCTCTGCACCAGTGGCTAGCCTGGCTAGCTAGAGGGGTATATCGATCACCGTGTGTTGGAAAGATGGAGACATGGGGAGATCATGGGACACAGGCCTAAAGAGAAAGAACATGTGTGCACGATGTAGAGGATGTAGAGAGGTGGGAAGTGTGTGTGCATATATGCATGCCCAATAGGAAAGTTATTGGCATCCACGAAGGGAGGAGGAGAGTGTGCGTGCGTGTAAAAGACTCACAGAGATGATAATCAATATAAAAGTGGATTCAAATATTTAATTTAGAGACCACGATGTTTGTCACTCATGCATGAATGAATCTAATGTAGATATGCATGGTGTGCTTTTGAATCAAACGTGCTATACACTATATTTATTCACATAGAATAAGGCCAAACAGATTGAATTTGCGATACTGATGGCAGGCATCGTCTGACCTCATTGCATCCGTGCATGGACATAAATATTCAAATTTGAGATAATGTGTGGCTTTCAAAGGTAACATCTAAATTTGTGTGTGTGGGCAGGGGGAAATGCATGGTTGTGTGTGTTAAGCACATTATACATATGAAAACAGGGTTTAGATTATTCCGAACATCTCGCTACCTAGACCAATATACTATGATTTGAATTCAACATAAAATGGATACAAATATTTCAATTGGAGATTGCATGGTACATGTAGTTCATATTTAAATATGATTAATACTATATGCATGTATACTGATGGTATAACTTGACAACAATCGTATTCAAATTGGGAAAATTGATTCTAATTTAGTCCACATGTTAGACGACAATATATATTCATAGGGTGGGGTAAAATGTTCATATAAGATGGAAGATCAAAATGTAGGACTTTATCCATTATAAACCGCAAGATCACCTAACGATATATTCGAATTCAACATAACTTGGATTCAAAAATTGAAATTCAAGATCCTGGCATTTGTAATCATATAAAATGGGACTTGACTCTTTATTGTGCTGGGAATTGATTTGTTTTTTATTGTTGTTGAGGGAAGTGTGAATTGATTTCGTACTGTACAGGCTAATCTTGTTCTCCCAATTTTTTTAGTTTTTTCTTGTAGTTTTTCGAAGGCATTTGTAGAAATATAGTAAAAGTGGACATCCTCGCAAAAAGAGAGTAAAAGGGGACATGACTCTTTTGTGTCTTATATGAATTGTCTTTTTTTTGTACACGATAAATTTGTTCTGCCGAGCATGGAATATGCGCCTTGTTATCCTGAAATTTTCAAGCTAGAGTATGTCTTGTCTCTTATGCTGCGAAACTCCCGCCTCTTCAACCCACGTCGTGCCTTGTTATCTCAAAATTTCGACGCGTGCGAAAACCCCCACCTCATCTGAAATCGATTGCGCGACCCAGACACACGAAATTCCCCTTCTACCCCTCAGCTGGAAATGTCGCCTCGACATCGTGTGGTAAAAAATGGTGGGGGTATGTTCATAACTTACCCCACATTTTGGACAAGCGCGTCCCTAAGACATGGATCCCCCTACCTTCCCCTTCATTTCTCCCATTCATACACCGAGGCCGCCAAAACTCGCGAAACCCCACGCTCCTCCGTCGGCCTCCCGACCGCCGCCCAGCCGGAGCCTCTTCCCCGACAACTTCGTCCACAACAACGACTCGATGTCCCTCATCCACCGCACCGGATGAGGATCTGTGGTTGATCTTGTTATCCGCTGGTTTAGCCGCCCCGTCCTCCACCTCCAAGGATCTGCCCCAATGTTTGCCTCGTCTTTGCATCACCTCCATCCCCACAACACCGTCTTCACCTACCAGACAAGAATCGCAACACCCTCACAAATTCCTCCGATAAAGTCGAGGCTTACTTGGTGCCACCAAGGAGGTTCTGCACTCACTGCTTCATTTTATCTTTTATTCGATCTCATAGGGTTGCTGGTGCTCGATACCGAGCAGCCATGACAGGTCTGCATCAACGGCGGCGACGTGGGCCACTTCCTCCACGACATCCCTCCCCAATGTCGTTGCTTCCTCGGCGACGACTTCGACACCAGCACTAGCTGCTGCTCGAGCTCTCGCTCGTGCTGCTCCTGCTCCTCTGCCTTTCGCTCATGATGCGGCTCTACTCCTGCTGTCGGTCGCGCTGCTGCTCTGCTCTTGCTGTCGGTCGCACTGCTACTTGTTCTGCTCTTACTGTCAGTCACGCTGCTACTCCGCTCTGGCTCTTGTTCATGTTGCTGCTCTACTCTGCTCTTGCTCTGGCTTGCGTTGCTGCTGCTACACGACCTGCGGCAGCTACAAGAGATGCTGCTTTAGCACTCGCTCGCGATGCTGCTGCACGAGCTGCTCTCTGCTAGTGTGTTCCCTGCTCGAGAGGCGACTAATTTAGATCACTACTTCTATTGCAGTGCTCTGCTACTAGTTCAATCAGTTTTGTCAATAAAATTCAACTTCAACAGTAAAATGCAGTTTTGATTGTAAAGTTCAGTTTCTTCAGTTAAGTTCAGAGTTAACAGTATTTACAACATCTATTGGAGCGGTTGCGACTGATGCATTTTACATCTAACACTTTTTGGTGATGTATTTTACACCATTCATTGCAGATGCTATTAGAATCCCACTTCAGATTAACATTGTCTGTCTTGTCCTGCTTCAGCCTCACCATCGTACACCTCACCGGAGCTGCTCCAATGATGAACCCGTCCATCGCAGCCGAACAGTACCCTCGACACCATCTCCAGAGGCCTTAGATCTTCTTCCCCGCCTCCAACAGTCAGACCAGCATCACCATCCTCCATGTCCAACCCAATGATGCTGAGGTCGACAAGGCTACGCCAAAGAGGTTGTACACTCATCGCATCACTTTTTTACTCTACATTCATGTTGATCCCTGATGAGGACATCAATACAATTGTTACACCCACAGCCCCTGCTGCTATACATACTGGACCAATTACTAGAGCTCGTGCACGCCAACTAAATTACCAGGTACTTTCGTTTCTTGGTAATGATTTTAATGTTCATGAGAATATGATGCTGCCTAAATTGGATACATTTGTTTTGCTTACAAATGAAGGGCCTAGCTTGGAGAAGGATGAACATTGGAGCAAGAACAAGCATGGAGATGATGGCATGCGCAAGGGGAACAAGAACGGAGTTACAAGTGATGATTTCAGGACTTTGAAGCCACCATAATGGGTGCATGAACCTTGGACGAAATATACAAGATGCCACTTCATAAATTTCGTCCCGAGGCTATTTTAGGTGCTGCGTCACCTTATTAGTGGGCCAGGCCCATGTAATTTCGAAATACATAAGTATAGGCTATTTTTAGAGTCCGTATGTGTGGGGAAACAAGAGATAGGGTTGATTTCGGACCCCTCCACCAAGGGCCACGAAATTCCCCCCTCTTCCTCCATATATACAGCCCTTAGGGCATCGTTTAGACTTTGGGTTTTGTTTAGATTAAAAGTTCGCCATAGCTGCAACTTCGCGTACTTCGTTTGTGTTCAACGACCAGACAAAGGCGTCACAGAACCCCACCTTGATCAATAAAGCTTTCATCTTATATTCGCAATATCCAGATTGCAATCTTAGTTTCTTGCTTGTTCTTCGTTTGCTCGCAGGAAACAGACCCTCGTGGTCAGGTTGATCGTGCTCCGGCGTGGTCAATAACCTCTCGGAGTTGGTTTAGCGATTGCTAAGGCGCGACGTCTTCGCACGTTCGTAGTCGGATCGTCAAAGTCGACTTCCACCAAAGCGAAATCCATCATCTCATCGAAAGACGGGACACCTCCGCCTTTATCAAGTGGTATCAGATTTCCAGGTTGCTCGGTGAGATTTTACAGTTTTTCGTAGTTTAGATCGAGTCTGTTCTTCATACCTACAATCCACGAAAAAGCCACAAAAAAAATTAGGGTTAGTTCATCATATCCGAACCAATCTGAGCCTTTGCATAATCTTTTTAGGGTTTTGCTTTGTTGAATTTGTGGTTGCATCGTCGTGTCTAGTTGCTGGTCTTAGAGTCTAGTCTTTTAGAGTTTCGAGTTCTGGTCATAAGTTGTCACGCCGCCGCCGCACCATCATCATCGCCCCTGCAATCTACCACCACCGCTTATCCGCCACCGCTCCGAATCCGTATCCATATACCACCACCAATCCGTGTCCATATACCACCACCGATCCATATCCATATACTACCACCGCTACCACCACCGCTGCCATATACCACCACCATATATCCACCACCAATCCGAGTTCCTTGCATATTAGGTTTGTTTTTGAGATCCATCTAGATTCCGATTCGTGTTTCCTTGCCGGAGTAGGTTTCGGAAAAAAAAAGAGTCGGGTAGCCACGCTCCGTTTAGGCCCAAAATTTTTCGAAAACGCATTTTTCGAAAAATTTTCTGGCTATCCTATTTTTAGGTGTTTCTGAGTGTTTTGAGACAGGTGCCATTATAGGAAGTTTTTTTTGACCCGTTTCCAGTTTTTGGGTCCGGGCAGTCGAAAAAAAAAATTGGTCAAAAAAATTTCGTGCCCATCCTGTCAGTTTGAGCTAGGAAGAGTTTTGAGACACTCGCCATTATAGTGATTTTTCGCAAAAAAAAAACAGCGCAAAAAAAAGAGCGCAAAAAAAAAGAGCGAAAAAAAAATTCAGAGTGTGCTTTTCCCTTGTTTACGTGCCGCGCCGTGATTTTGTTGGTGTTCTAGGCTCGCGTCTCTAGCACAGTCTAGCCTAGGACCAGCACAGTACCGTCGTTGAGCGTTTATTCAACTTTGCATCTCTGAATTGATTATTGCTGACCCTTTTTGCTACCATACTATAAGCCTTCCCAGCTCCACATACATCTACGTCGTGTGTTCGACTCTCCCTGGTAATCGCTCTATCCAAGCTTTCAGAGTTTTTGACTACAACGGTTGCCGATCACCGCCTACTGCTGGGTAAGAACTGGTAAGAATTTGAGATTTGCTTGATGGATTTGTGATACACCACCACCACTTCTTAGTAGTCTGTAGGATCATATTCTTGTGTGTTTCTATTGCTGCTAACCATGCCAGGATCACAAGCCGACGAGATTGACTGGGAGAACTTATCGAACAAGGAGCTTCATGATAAGTTTCAGCAAATGATGACTGAACAGGTACAAGATGTGCTGAACAATTTTGAAGAGGCCATGGAGAAGATCACTGGCCTTGAGAAGACGTTCGAAACAAAGCTCGATAACAGATTTAATGAACTGCTTGCGCGTCTTCTACCACCGGCTGCACCTGTCGCACCTCTGCAACAACAACAACTACGCCCCCTTCCGAATCAGTATGGACGAGCACAGCGTGTTCCTATTGAGCCAGGACAAACTTCTGGTGCCGCTACTACTGCTGTTGGTGCTTCTTTGGCTCCTGCTACTGCTCCTGCTGGTACCCAGGAGGATGATGAGTATGCGGGTGATTATGAGGATGAGGTTGATCAAAATCAGATCTACGAGCAGCCACCAGCACCACCACCAGCAGGTCGACCTCAGGTATATATTCGTCATGGTAGGCCTGCACCACCACCTCAGGTACGCGATGATGTCCATATTCCTAAACTGAAATTGAATATTCCACCATTTGAGGGTAGATATGTTCCTGATATATATCTTACTTGGGAGTTAGAAACTGAACAACGATTTACATGTTTACAATATCCTGAGGAGAGACGAGTTGCTGCTGCTGTTTGTGCTTTCACTAGTTTTGCATGTGTATGGTGGTCTGAACATTGTAGATTATATCCTATTCCAACTACTTGGGCTGCTTTGAAAACTGCTATGCGTACGCGTTGGGTTCCACCATATTATCAACGTGAAGTGCTTCAAAAATTGCAGCGTTTAAGACAAGGGAAAAATTCTGTAGAAGAATATTATCAGGAATTACAAACTGGCATGATTAGATGTGGTATTGTTGAGGAGAATGAAGCTATGCTTGCATGTTTTCTGGGTGGATTACATAGAGAGATTCAGACCATTTTAGACTATAAGGAGTATACTAATATCACTCGTTTATTCCATCTTGCTTGTAAAGCTGAACGTGAAGTGCAGGATCGACAAGCATTGGGGCGAACTAACTTTTCTGCAGGCCGACCTTCATCATGGACACCACGTGCATCTTCTACTTCAACTGCACCAGCACCTCCATCCGGTGCCACCTCCAGCCGTGATACAAGAAAACAGGCACAACCACCATTATCTGCCAAGAGCGCACCTACGGGGCCTGCACAGCGTTCTTCTTCTTCCATGGCATCAACAGGGCACACAAGTGATATTATTTGTCGTCGTTGTAAGGGAGGAGGTCATTATGCGAGGGAATGCAAATCTCCGTGTGTGATGATTGCTACCGCGGATGGTGGATATGAGTCCGCTAGTGACTATGATGAGGAGACATTGGCTCTTATTACACGTGAAGAACATGGTGGAGATGATTCTGATCATGAGACGCAATACATGGCTCCTGAAGACGCTGACAGGTATGAATGTTTAGTTGCTCAACGTGTTTTGAGTGTGCAGGTCACACAAGCTGAGCAAAATCAGAGGCACAATTTGTTCCATACCAAGGGAGTTGTGAAGGAACGTTCTGTGCGCGTCATAATAGACGGAGGGAGCTGCAACAACTTGGCTAGCATGGAGATGGTGGAGAAGCTTTCTCTCACCACAAGACCACATGCACATCCTTACTACATCCAATGGTTCAACAACAACGGCAAGGTTAAGGTAACATGTACTGTTCGTGTGCATTTTAGTATCTCTACATATGCTGATTATGTTGATTGTGATGTGGTACCTATGCAAGCATGTTCCTTATTACTTGGTAGACCATGGCAATTTGATAAAAATTCTGTACACCATGGTAGAAACAATCACTATACTCTTGTTCATAAGGATAAAAATATTACTTTGCTTCCTATGACTCCTGATTCCATTTTGAAAGATGATATTAATAGAGCTAATAAAGCACAACAGGAGAAGAATAAGAGTGAAAATCAGATTGTGGCAAAAGAATTTGAGCAACAAATGAAGCCTAATAATAAACCATCTAGTGTTGCTTCTGAAATTAAATTGAAAAGTGCATGTTTATTTGCCACCAAATCTGATATTGATGAGCTAGATTTCAGCAAATCTGTTTGCTATGCTTTTGTGTCCAAAGAGGCATTATTTTCATTTGAGGACGTGCCTCCTGCTGTCACTAACATTTTGCAGGAGTTCGCTGACGTTTTTCCACAAGACGTGCCACCGGGATTACCGCCTATTCGAGGGATTGAGCATCAGATTGACTTAATTCCCGGTGCTTCACTGCCAAACCGTGCACCATACCGTACCAATCCAGAGGAGACGAAGGAGATTATGCGTCAAGTACAAGAGCTTCTCGACAAAGGTTATATACGCGAATCCCTTAGTCCTTGTGCTGTTCCTATTATTCTAGTGCCGAAAAAGGATGGTACATCACGTATGTGTTTTGATTGTAGAGGCATTAATAATATTACTATTCGTTATCGTCATCCTATTCCTAGGCTAGATGATATGCTTGATGAATTGAGTGGCTCTACAATATTCTCCAAAGTTGATTTGCGTAGTGGCTACCATCAAATTCGTATGAAATTGGGAGATGAATGGAAAACAGCATTTAAAACTAAGTTTGGATTATATGAGTGGTTAGTCATGCCTTTTGGGTTAACTAATGCACCTAGTACTTTCATGAGATTAATGAACGAAGTTTTACGTGCTTTCATTGGACGATTTGTGGTAGTTTACTTTGATGACATATTGATTTATAGCAGATCTTTGGAAGAACATTTGGAACATTTACGTGCTGTTTTTATTGCTCTACGTGATGCACGTTTGTTCGGTAACCTTGGGAAGTGCACCTTTTGCACCGACCGAGTATCTTTTCTTGGCTATGTTGTTACTCCACAGGGAATTGAAGTTGATAAAGCCAAGATTGAAGCTATTGAGAGTTGACCGCAGCCCAAAACGGTCACACAAGTGAGGAGTTTTCTTGGCCTCACTGGATTCTATAGGCGTTTTGTGAGAGATTTCAGCACCATTGCTGCACCTCTCAATGAGCTTACAAAGAAAGATGTGCCTTTTCTTTGGGGTACCGCACAGGAAGAAGCCTTCTCCGTATTGAAAGATAAGTTGACACATGCTCCTTTACTCCAACTTCCTGATTTTAATAAGACTTTTGAGCTTGAATGTGATGCTAGTGGAATTGGATTAGGAGGTGTGTTATTACAAGATGGCAAACCCGTTGCATACTTTTCTGAAAAATTGAGTGGGCCTAGTCTGAATTATTCTACTTATGATAAAGAATTATATGCTCTTGTTCGGACTTTAGAAACATGGCAACATTATTTATGGCCCAAAGAATTTGTTATACATTCTGATCATGAATCTTTGAAACATATTAAAAGTCAAGCTAAACTGAATCGTAGACATGCTAAATGGGTTGAATTCATTGAGACTTTCCCTTATGTAATTAAACACAAGAAGGGAAAAGAAAATGTTATTCCTGATGCATTGTCTCGTCGCTATACTATGCTTTCACAACTTGACTTCAAAATATTTGGTTTGGAGACCATCAAAGAT
This sequence comes from Triticum dicoccoides, assembly GCF_002162155.2. Taxonomy (NCBI): domain Eukaryota; kingdom Viridiplantae; phylum Streptophyta; class Magnoliopsida; order Poales; family Poaceae; genus Triticum; species Triticum dicoccoides. The sequence continues at coordinate 315,306,269 of NC_041391.1, forward strand.
CAATATGTGCATGATGCTGATTTTAAAGATGTAATGCAGAATTGTAAAGAAGGAAGAATGTGGAACAAGTTTGTCGTTAACGATGGATTTGTGTTTCGTGCTAACAAGCTATGCATTCCAGCTAGCTCCGTTCGTCTTTTGTTGTTGCAGGAGGCGCATGGAGGAGGATTAATGGGACACTTTGGCGTGAAGAAGACGGAGGACGTACTTGCTACACATTTCTTTTGGCGAAAGATGAGACGGGATGTTGAGCGTTTTATTGCTCGATGCACTACATGTCAAAAAGCTAAGTCACGACTCAATCCTCATGGTTTATATATGCCTTTGCCTGTACCTAGTGTTCCTTGGGAGGATATATCTATGGACTTTGTTTTAGGTTTACCTCGAACAAAGAAGGGGAGGGATAGCATATTTGTTGTCGTGGATAGATTCTCGAAAATGGCACACTTTATACCATGTCATAAAAGCGATGATGCTGTTAATGTTGCTGATTTGTTCTTTCGTGAAATTATTCGCTTGCATGGTGTGCCAAATACTATTGTTTCAGATCGTGATTCTAAATTTCTTAGCCACTTTTGGAGATGTTTATGGGCTAAGTTGGGGACTAAACTGCTTTTTAGTACTACTTGTCACCCCCAAACTGATGGACAAACTGAAGTAGTCAATAGAACGTTGTCTACTATGCTTAGGGCTGTTTTGAAGAATAATAAGAAAATGTGGGAGGAATGCTTGCCTCATATTGAATTTGCTTATAATCGTTCATTGCATTCTACTACTAAGATGTGCCCTTTTGAAGTTGTGTATGGTTTCCTACCTCGTGCACCTATTGATTTGTTGCCTCTTCCATCTTCGGAGAAGGTTAATTTTGATGCTAAACAACATGCTGAATTGATTTTAAATATGCATGAGTTAACTAAGGAAAACATTGAGCGTATGAATGCTAAATATAAACTTGCTGGAGATAAGGGTAGAAAACATGTTGTGTTTGCACCTGGAGATCTTGTTTGGTTACATTTGCGTAAGGATAGATTTCCTGATTTGCGCAAATCAAAGTTAATGCCACGTGCTGATGGTCCCTTTAAGGTGTTAGAGAAAATAAATGATAATGCATATAAACTTGAGCTGCCTGCAGATTTTGGGGTTAGTCCCACTTTTAACATTGCAGATTTGAAGCCTTATTTGGGTGAGGAAGATGAACTTCCGTCGAGGACGACTTCATTTCAAGAAGGGGAGGATGATGAGGACATCAATACAATTGTTACACCCACAGCCCCTGCTGCTATACATACTGGACCAATTACTAGAGCTCGTGCACGCCAACTAAATTACCAGGTACTTTCGTTTCTTGGTAATGATTCTAATGTTTATGAGAATATGATGCTGCCTAAATTGGATACATTTGTTTTGCTTACAAATGAAGGGCCTAGCTTGGAGAAGGATGAACATTGGAGCAAGAACAAGCATGGAGATGATGGCATGCGCAAGGGAAACAAGAACGGAGTTACAAGTGATGATTTCAGGACTTTGAAGCCACCATAATGGGTGCATCAAGCCTTGGACGAAATATACAAGATGCCACTTCATAAATTTCGTGCCTCTATCAAATGGTATTGATGTCCTCATCATCCTCCCCTTCTTGAAATGAAGTCGTCCTCGACGGAAACTCATCTTCCTCACCCAAATAAGGCTTCAAATCTGCAATGTTAAAAGTGGGACTAACCCCAAAATCTGCAGGCAGCTCAAGTTTATATGCATTATCATTTATTTTCTCTAACACCTTAAAGGGACCATCAGCACGTGGCATTAGCTTTGATTTGCGCAAATCAGGAAATCTATCCTTACGCAAATGTAACCAAACAAGATCTCCAGGTGCAAACACAACATGTTTTCTACCCTTATCTCCAGCAAGTTTATATTTAGCATTCATACGCTCAATGTTTTCCTTAGTTAACTCATGCATTTTTAAAATCAATTCAGCACGTTGTTTAGCATCAAAATTAACCTTCGCCGAAGATGGAAGAGGCAACAAATCAATAGGTGCACGAGGTAGGAAACCATACACAACTTCAAAAGGGCACATCTTAGTAGTAGAATGCAATGAACGATTATAAGCAAATTCAATATGAGGCAAGCATTCCTCCCACATTTTCTTATTATTCTTCAAAACAGCCCTAAGCATAGTAGACAACGTTCTATTGACTACTTCAGTTTGTCCATCAGTTTGGGGGTGACAAGTAGTACTAAAAAGCAGTTTAGTCCCCAACTTAGCCCATAAACATCTCCAAAAGTGGCTAAGAAATTTAGAATCACGATCTGAAACAATAGTATTTGGCACACCATGCAAGCGAATAATTTCACGAAAGAACAAATCAGCAACATTAACAGCATCATCGCTTTTATGACATGGTATAAAGTGTGCCATTTTCGAGAATCTATCCACGACAACAAATATGCTATCCCTCCCCTTCTTTGTTCGAGGTAAACCTAAAACAAAGTCCATAGATATATCCTCCCAAGGAACACTAGGTACAGGCAAAGGCATATATAAACCATGAGGATTGAGTCGTGACTTAGCTTTTTGACATGTAGTGCATCGAGCAATAAAACGCTCAACATCCCGTCTCATCTTTGGCCAAAAGAAATGTGTAGCAAGTACGTCCTCCATCTTCTTCACGCCAAAGTGTCCCATTAATCCTCCTCCATGCGCCTCCTGCAACAACAAAAGACGAACGGAGCTAGCTGGAATGCATAGCTTGTTAGCACGAAACACAAATCCATCGTTAACGACAAACTTGTTCCCCATTCTTCCTTCTTTACAATTCTGCATTACATCTTTAAAATCAGCATCATGCACATATTGATCTTTGATGGTCTCCAAACCAAATATTTTGAAGTCAAGTTGTGAAAGCATAGTATAGCGACGAGACAATGCATCAGCAATAACATTTTCTTTTCCCTTCTTGTGTTTAATGACATAAGGGAAAGTCTCAATGAATTCAACCCATTTAGCATGTCTACGATTCAGTTTAGCTTGACTTTTAATATGTTTCAAAGATTCATGATCAGAATGTATAACAAATTCTTTGGGCCATAAATAATGTTGCCATGTTTCTAAAGTCCGAACAAGAGCATATAATTCTTTATCATAAGTAGAATAATTCAGACTAGGCCCACTCAATTTTTCAGAAAAGTATGCAACAGGTTTGCCATCTTGTAATAACACACCTCCTAATCCAATTCCACTAGCATCACATTCAAGCTCAAAACTCTTATTAAAATCAGGAAGTTGGAGTAAAGGAGCATGTGTCAACTTATCTTTGATAGAGGCAAAGGTGATGAGGACATCAATACAATTGTTACACCCACAGGCCCTGCTGCTATACATACTGGACCAATTACTAGAGCTCGTGCACGCCAACTAAATTACCAGGTACTTTCGTTTCTTTGTAATGATTCTAATGTTCATGAGAATATGATGCTGCCTAAATTGGATACATTTGTTTTGCTTACAAATGAAGGGCCTAGCTTGGAGAAGGATGAACATTGGAGCAAGAACAAGCATGGAGATGATGGCATGCGCAAGGGAAACAAGAACGGAGTTACAAGTGATGATTTCAGGACTTTGAAGCCACCATAATGGGTGCATGAAGCCTTGGACGAAATATACAAGATGCCACTTCATAAATTTCGTCCCGAGGCTATTTTAGGTGCTGCGTCACCTTATTATTGGGCCAGGCCCATGTAATTTCTAAATACATAAGTATAGGCTATTTTTAGAGTCCGTATGTGTGGGGAAACAAGAGATAGGGTTGATTTCGGACCCCTCCACCAAGGGCCACGAAATTCCCCCCTCTTCCTCCATATATACAGCCCTTAGGGCATCGTTTAGACTTTGGGTTTTGTTTAGATTAAAAGTTCGCCATAGCTGCAACTTCGCGTACTTCGTTTGTGTTCAACGACCAGACAAAGGCGTTACAGAACCCCACCTTGATCAATAAAGCTTTCATCTTATATTCGCAATATCCAGATTGCAATCTTAGTTTCTTGCTTGTTCTTCGTTTGCTCGCAGGAAACAGACCCTCATGGTCAGGTTGATCGTGCTCCGGCGTGGTCAATAACCTCTCGGAGTTGGTTTAGCGATTGCTAAGGCGCGACGTCCTCGCACGTTCGTAGTCGGATCGTCAAAGTCGACTTCCACCAAAGCGAAATCCACCATCTCATCGAAAGACGGGACACCTTTGCCTCTATCAAACCCCGAAACCCTAGCTGGTCATTTTCCATCCACCCCCCCCCCACCTCCTTTCTTTCCCACACCCACACCAACCCATCCATCTCCTCGCTGCCTCCTCCCTTCCAGATCTCCTTGCTGCCCGACGGAGAGAGAGAGAGAGAGAGAGCTGCCTCCTCCCTTCCAGATTGCCGCTGGCACCTCCCTCCGGCGGAGCTGGCCGCCGTCCATGGCCTCCCGCACGCCCTACTCCTCTCACCCCTCCCCTTCCCTCACCCAACCAAACCGCACGTCCATGGCCACATCCCAGCTCGATCTCGTCGGGAACGAGGCCACCTTCAACCATCGGCCTCCATCAATCCAACCATCCATCCATGCCCACGGCAGCACTCCCGCCGCCCGTGCTCCTTCCCCAGCAGCGAGAGGCTTCGAGAGAGCCGAGGCGCGCCCCGAGCGGGGCGATCCACCGTCCGTCCCAACCTCCTCCGCCCGCCTCCTTATGTTTTCTGCGGGTCCTGCAAATGGCGGCGACGGGCGTCGGTGCCAGGTGCCTCGCCCCAGCGTCCGCCTGCGCGTTGATCCGGCGACGGCGGCCCGGGCGTCCGCCTGCGTCGTCCGCACGCGACTCCGGCGTGTCGCGCGGGGCCGCTACGTCGTCGAGCTCAGTAGGGAGGGCCCCGTGGCACGCCCCACGCAGCAGCAGCAGCAGCTGGCCCCGCCCGTCATGCCCGGCTTCCTCGCGCCGCCCTGCCCGCGCCTGCCCAGTCGCCGGCCCCGACGCAGCCGCCCCTGCCAGACGGCGGCGTGGGGGAACTCGCCCCCGACCTCCTGCTCGAAGGTACCGCGGTTCAGTCGATTTCTTCCTGACGAATGTTCAGTCGATTCAGTTGTTGTATATATATGAGATATATGTTCGTTGTTCATCAGTCGTACGTACAGATTTACCAGCATACGCGGGCAGATCAATATATTTTTCTAGACGTTTTATTGGATCGTGAGATGATTGATTTAGTACTGCTACTAGAAAGAAGACTGAAAATGCTGGGCCAAGTGCACGCATGTTGGGAACATAGTTAAATTGAGGAGTTTGTCCGTTGCTTGGCCTGGTATTATTACCTAAAATGGTGTGAGTCCCTGTACTTATTATTAATGGGAAATCTTAACATCACACTAGGGTTTATTAGTCTCCAATTGTATATTCTCAGCACTCAACTGATTTTACTGATACTGTAGTGGACATGACACGTGAGCACCCCTCTTCAAGGAATGCAATGCTTGTTTCTGTTTTATATTACAGGAACTAGAAGGAGCTTCCACCTTTGAGTACAGAAGTAGTATTGAAATTGAAGACCCTAGTATTACTGTCTTGTTTTTCAATGAAATGGGAGGCCCATGCAGTAAGTCACATGGGCACCTGGGAGGCTGGGATCATGTGTGCTTTGCAGAGTACTAGACCCAGCTCACCCTCTGTTAGATTACTTGTTAGGCTGCTACTTTGTGTTTGCTGTGCAGTATATTAGACATCCTGAATTTGGCATCTAGCCAAGAACAGAATGCAAGTTGTGCCATTCTTATTATTGCTAAACTGTTGTGATGCAATTTTTAAAGAATGTGATCTTCTAAGTATTAATCTGCTAATGCCTGTCCTCACTCTGGTCTTGACAAATATACCATATGAATATTTTCCATTTTGCAACCAGGGATTGCTGAGGATTCCATAGACAACATATTGTGGCTGCAAGTGAGCGGCTGGTATTTCTGCATGTTTTATTACTAGAATTATAATTGATTACCCAGGGGTCAAATTATGTTCCCTTCGCGGCTGGTAGCATCACCCCCTTTGAACATCGTGTGACTGTTAGTTATGCATCTGAGTGTTCGGTCTGTAGGATAATAGGATCGTCAACTCCCCTAATGCCATTCGTGCATGAATTCCTTTTCTTATGTACCAACTTTAGAGATTCTAATTATCATCCCTGATTGACATACTTTAGAGATTCTAATTCATGTATGATGGTATCAAAGGGGATCATTGTACTCATAATAATAACTAGTGGAGTTGAGAGGTTTACTTTGCTCTGCATTCTAAAGTAACATATTTCTGATGCCCATATGCTACTTTTCTCTGCACAAAATATCCTGTTAAATCATTGCATGTATTTCAGGTCTTTACAGTGGCATTGGATTGTCAATATTAGGTAAACTGCCTGGTTTGGGAGCACGTTTGGCTGCCTAGATGCTTCTGCTGCTGCTGTCAATTTACTCTTGATCGATTTCTGCCTTGACAATGTAAGTACTTCCATTGTTCGACTGTTTGCCGCATTCATCACCTATCCCATTTGGTTTGTTTCCTCCAATTAACTGCTGCTCCTGCTGCTGTTACAGCTGGCTTGGTGGCCTTGCGTGCATCTTCTCCACCAGCGTTCTCTTCCAAATCCTCGTAATTAAGCCTAATAACATGTCCACTCACTCACTTGCCTCTAAAATAAGCTCCCACTCCTTTTTCTGAATTGAATTAGGTCTCTGAAATTTAAGCTTATAGAACCTATAGTGTCAATCAGGTCTCTAAAATTTAAGCTTATAGAACCTACAGTGTCAATCAGGTCTCTGAAATTTAAGCTTATAGAACCTAGGAAAAGATTAGAATTAAAATCTAACAGTGCTGACTGATGGCCACAGTGCTGTTTTGCTGTGCTTGATAAACCTGAGACTTCTTTTTATTGTAATATTGAAGTTGTTTGGTTTTGGCCTCAGCAGTAGTACACTTTAATTTTGGTGGCCTTTATGTTCATTATTTTACAGGAGCTCCAGGCCTATTTTTTTGGAGTGTGAAGCCGTGAAGCCAAGTGTGAAGCTGTGAAGCCAAGTTTGAAGCAGTACTTAGCAAAGAGTTTTTGGTTCTGTACTTAGCAAAAAGAGTTTTTGGTTCTGTACTTAGCAAAGAGTTTTTGGTTCTGAAGTGTGAAGCCACGTGTAAATTGTAATATTGTAAAAGTCTAATGTAGTGTTAATGAATTATATCTGTTCTGTCCTATTTGAAATAATGATTATGTATGTTGAAAAGATGTGAAATGGAAACTTGACCAGTGGGACCCAGTTATTATGAATATAATCTGAGCAATTTTGAAATTTCTGACATGTGTGACTGATGTATGGCATTATGACTAGTGGGACCAACGCCAAAATATAATTATTGAAATAGAAAATAAATGATTGTAAGAAGGCTAAGGCCAAAAAATAAAGAAGCTGAAATATTGGGCTTGGTCCATGTAGCCAACAAGAATTAACTTGAAAAAAAGCTTGAATTGTTGGGCTAGGCCCATGTAGAAAACCGAATTGGACCGGGCTGAATCTTGTGCCACATCAGCTTGCCACGCTGGATGCCTATGTGGCCTGGGGAGGTTGCTAGTGACCAAAACGCCACAGTAGGAATATTTTGGTCGTAAACGTCTTCGACCATTCCAGAAGAAAGGTCGCTATAGTCAGTTTATGACGACCAGCTTTTGACCTTCTGTTTTTGGTCCCAAAATGGTCGCAAATAGAAATTTGTGACCTTTCAGTGACCAATAGTGGTGGTCACAAGTTGACATATTTCTTGTAGTGGTACCACTATTTGAATAGGTTTAGCAAGATAGCCATTATATGATACTAATATGGACCAGATAAGCTCACAAAAATTTCGACGGTAGGCTTCAGCCTATTGAAGACTGCCTACTAGAATCGCCACACGTTCAAAGAAAAAGTGAGGGAAAACATAGGAAATGGAAACTTTCCTATGCTAGTACTATTCATGGATTTGGTTTGAAGGAATGGAGCAAAGAAAAACTAGAGGATTTTTTCCCTTTGGTGTCCCTTTCAAATAAAAAACATACGAATTTTAATATCCACTTGGACGTCCTTTTCAAATTAATATGCATCAAGAACAGGACTAAGTGCATTACTGGCATAATAAGATTCTTATTTTATATTTTCATGTGGTTTGACTTTAATTTGACCATGTTTCTCCATTCCTGTGTTCTTCCAATTCATGTGAACCAAACACTCAGGTTGACAGAAATCCTGTGCTTGCAAATTCTCTATTTTTCACGTGCATCCCTATCCTACTCATGTGTTTTTCCTATCCCTGCGTTTTTAGAATCCTCCAATTCTAAGCAGTCCTTACAGATTTACTTCAGTTTCAGATAGGTGTCAAAGAAAACTCTCTGTGTTTTGTCTCGCTCCTGCCGTGTCGTCATCCACCCCACCTAAGGTGCACCATCAACGGAAGCGTTCACTGCAGTAGAGATCCCCCATGCAGACCTTCTTTCACCACCTCATATCATCTTCCCCGTTGCCAGCAGCCACGCCAACTAAATTACCATCATCAATGGAGCAGATGAACTTGAGGACTACACAGTTCCGGAAGAGAGGCTGCACTCTTTCGTGTCTACTTACGTTATACATCGATTATTATCACCTATACTTTATCGTCATGTTCACCTCTTAGACTCTGAGTCAAGTCCAAACTAATGTTCAAACTTGAGGTTTAAAATGCTTGTGGGGCTCATATCAAGGCATCAACAAATAGTATTTGTGTGTACTATCTGGTTCATCTCGAGTCTTCTATGTGGTTCATGTTGGGTGGGAAAAACAGAAGATGAGCCATCGTCTATCTTTTTAAGCTGAAGCTATCATCTGCAGCTATCATTAGTTTTGGATCTATCCACTCGTTTGCTACAATCAGTGTTGACTTCTCCATGCACCCCTTAGGCCTTACATAATCTAACAATGTTTTTATTATTATGCATGTCGGTTATTGTACACAATTGTATTGAACATGTAGAGAAAAAGAGAAGACAGTTGCGTGGGAATATAAGGTCGTGCAGACATTGCTCCATGGTGGGAGATATGTCTCTGTCATATCTATAATTTTTCATTGTTTCATGCCAATATTATACAACTTACACATACTTTTGGCAACATTTTATATGATTTATTGGACTAACCTATTGATCCAGTGCCTAGTGCCAGTTCCTTTTTGTTGCATGTTTTTTGTTTCGCAGAATATCCATATCAAACAAAGTCCAAACGCGATAAAAATTTACGGAGAATTATTTTGGCATATTTATGATTTTTGGGAGGTGGAATCAACGCTAACGGAGGCCCATGGCCTCCACATCCCACCAGGGCGCACCAGACACCCCCTAGCGCGCCTAGGTGTGTTGTGCCCTCCTCGTAAGTCAGTTGGGGCCCTTCTTAGGTCGTAGGAAAGATAACTTAAGGAAAAAGGTCATGTAAAAATTTCAGTGCAATCAGAGTTACGGATATCCGGGAATTTAAGAAACGGTCAAGGGCTAGAAAACAGGAACGTGAAACAGAAGAGAACAGAGAGACATATCCAATCTCGAAGGGGCTCTCGCCCCTCCGTTGCCATGGAGGCCATGGACCAGAGGGGGAACCGTCCTCCCATCTAGGGGGAGGACAAGGAAGAAGAAGGAGGGGGCTCTCTCCCCTCTCCCCCGGTGGCGCCGGAACACCGTCGGGGCAATCATCATGTGACGGCGATCTACTCCAACAACTCCATCGTCTTCACCAACGTCTTCATCACCTTACCCCATCTATATTCAGCGGTCCAATCTCCCGCAATCGGCTGTACCCTCTACTTCAACATGGTGCTTTATGCTTCATATTTTTATCCAATGATATGTTGCCATCCTACAATGTCTGAGTAGATTTTTGTTGTCCTACCGGTAATTGGTGAATTGACATGGTTGGTTTAATTTGCTTTTGGTTATGTTGATGTCCTTTGGTGCCCATCATATGAGCACGTGTGTGGATCACACCATAGGGTTAGTTGTCTGTTGATAGGACTATGCATTGGAGGGCAAGGGTGACAGCAGCTTGCTATTTCTTGAGCTTGCGTTGGTTTTCCCTTGAAGAGGAAAGGGTGATGCAGCAAAGTAGAGATAATTATTTCCCTTAGTTAGAGAACCAAGGTATCAATCCAGTAGGAGACAACGCACAAATCACCAATACCTGCACAAACAATCAAACAACTCGCACCCAACGCGATAAATGGGCTATCAGTCCCTTCACTGTCACTTGCAAAAAGTGAGATATGATAGATGAAACTAAACAAAAGATAAAGTAAATATTTTTGTTTTTTTGGTTTATATATCTGAAAGTAAAAGATTGCAAAATAGTAAACTAATATGATGGAAAATAGACCCGGGGGCCATAGGTTTCACTAGTGGCTTCTCTCAAGATAGCAAATAATACGGTGGGTGAACAAATTACTGTCGAGCAATTGATAGAAAAGCGCAATGTTATGACGATATCTAAGGCAATGATTATGAAATATAGGCATCACGTCCGAGTCAAGTAGATCGAAATGATTCTGCATCTACTACTATTACTCCACGCATCGACTGACTCCTACTTGCATCTAGAGTATTAAGTTCACGAAGAACAGACTAACGCATTAAATTAGATGACATGATGTAGAGGAATAAACTATATGATGTAAACCCTATCTTTTTATCCTTGATAGCAACAATAAAATGCGTGCCTTGCTACCCCTACTGTCACTGGGAAAGGACACCGCAAGATTGAACCCAAAGCTAAGCACTTCTCCCATTGCAAGAAAAACCAATCTAGCTCGCCAAACTAAACCGATAGTTCGAAGAGAATTACAAAGATATCAAATCATGCATATAAGAATTCAGAGAATAAGACGCTCCAAGCAAAACACATATCATGTGGTAAATAAAAATATAGCCTCAAGTAAAGTTACCGATAGACACAGACAAAAGAGGGGATGCCTTCCGGGGCATCCCCAAGCTTAGGCTCTTGGTTGTCCTTGAATATTACCTTGGGTTGCCTTGGGCATCCCCAAGCTTAGGCTCTTTCAACTCCTTATTCCATTGTCCATCAAATCCTTACCCAAAACTTGAAAACTTCACAACACAAAACTCAACAAAAAATCTCATAAGCTCCGTTAGTATAAGAAAATAAATCACCACTTTTGTTACTGTTGTGAACTCATTTTTTATTTATATTGTGTAGTATATACTGTATTGCAACTTTTCCATGGTTCATACCACCCGATACTACCCATAGATTCATCAAAATAAGCAAACAACACATAGAAAACAGAATCTGTCAAAAATAGAACAGTACATAGTACTTTGTAACTCTCGAATACTTATGTAACTCCAAACATTCTGAACAATTAGGAAAACCTGAAAATTCTGTGTACCAATCTTCTACAAAAGGAATCCAATCAAAATCACGCTTCTGTAAAAAATGAAAATTATTTTCCTGGGCGCAAAAGTTTCTGTTTTTCAGCAAGATCAAAACAACTATCACCGTAAGCCATCCCAAAGGTCTTTCTTCACACAAACACTAATTAAAACACAAAAAACATCTAACCAGAGGCTAGATGAATTATTTATTGAAAAATAGCAAGGAAAAATATTGGGTTGTCTCCCAACAAGCGCTTTTCTTTAAAGCCTTTTAGCTAGGCATTGATAATTTTAATGATGCTCACATGAAAACAAGAATTGAAGCACAAAGAGAGCATCATAAAACACATGAAAAACACATCTAGGTCTAACATAATTCCTATGCATAGGTATTTTATAAGCAAACAAATTATCAAGGCAAGCAAAAACTAGCATATGCAAGGAAGAAGAAAGAGACGATAGCAATCTCAACATGAAGAGAGGTAATTTAGTTACATGAAAATTTCTACAACCATATTTTCCTCTCTCATAATAATTACATGTAGGATCATAAGCAAATTCAACAATATAGCTATCACATAACATATTCCTAACACGATCCACATGCATGCGAAGTTGACACTCTTCCAAAATAGTGGGATTAACATTAACTAAAGTCATGACCTCTCCAACCCACTTTTATTAAAAAATTCATAAGATTGAACATTCTCCAAATATGTGGGATGTAAAATTGACACTCTTCCAAACCCATTTTCAATATTATTGCAAACATTATTATTAATCTCATATTCATCATGGGGCTAAATAAATTTTCAAGATCATAAGAAGAATCACCCCAGTCATGATCATTGCAACAAGTAGTAGATATAGCAAAATTAGCATCCCCAAGCTTAGGGTTTTGCATATCATTAACACAATTAACATTAATGGAATTTATAATAACGTCATTGCAATCATGCTTTTCATCCAAGGCACTATCATGATTCACTTCATAAATTTCCTATTTTAACACTTCATCACAATTTCCAGATTCACGAATTTCAAGCAAAAGTTCATAAAGATAATCTAGTGCACTCAAATCACTAGCAATAGGTTCATCATAATTGTATCTCTTAAAAATATTAGCAAGTGGATGAGGATCCATAACCTTTGATTCTGTTTTTCAATAAACACGCAGTTATGCAAAGCAAGCAAGCAAACAAGCCAAGTAAGACATAAAGGGCAAATGAAAAGATGAAAGGAAGAAGGGAAAAGAAAATGGTGAATCTTTTCAAAAATTATTTTAGAAGTGGGGGATAGGAAAACGAGAGGTAAATGGCAAATAATGTAATGCAAGAGATAAGAGTTTTATGATGGATACTTGGTATGTCTTGACTTGGCGTAGATCTCCCCGGCAACGGCGCCAGAAAATCTTCCTGTTACTTCTTGAGCTTGCGTTTGTTTTTCCCTTGAAGAGGAAAGGGTGATGCAACAAAGTAGAGACAAGTATTTCCCTCAGTTAGAGAACCAAGGTATCAATCTAGTAGGAAACAACGCACAAATCACAAATACCTGCACAAACAATCAAACAACTTGCAGCCAACGCGACAAAGGGGTTGTCAATCCCTTCACGATCACTTGCGGAAGTGAGATCTGATAAGGATAGATGAAACTAAACAAAAGATAAAGTAAATATTTTTGGGTTTTTTGGTTTATAGATCTGAAAGTAAAATATTGCAAAATAGTAGACCGAAAACTAATATGATGGAAAATACACCCGGGGGCCATAGGTTTCACGAGTGACTTCTCTTAAGATAGCAAATAATACGATGGGTGAACAAATTACCGTCGAGTAATTGATAGAAAAGCGGAAAATTATGACGATATCTAAGGCAATGATTATGAAATATAGGCATCACGTCAGTGTCAAGTAGACCAAAACGATTCTGCATCTACTACTATTACTCCACACATCGACCGACTCCTACCCGCATCTAGAGTATTAAGTTCACGAAGAACAGAGTAACACATTAAGTAAGATGACATGATCTAGAGGAATAAACTCAAGCAATATGATGTAAACCCCATGTTTTTATCCTCGATGGAAACAATACAATACATGCCTTGCTGCCCTACTGTTACTAGGAAAGGACACCGCAAGATTGAACCCAAAGCTAAGCACTTCTCCCATTGCAAGAAAAACCAATCTAGTTGGCCAAACTAAACCGATAGTTCGAAGAGAATTACAAAGATATCAAATCACGCATATAAGAATTCAGAGAAGATCCAAATAATCATAAATAAGCTGATCATAAATCCACAATTCATCGGATGTCGACAAACACACCGTAAAATAAGATTACATCGGATAGATCTCCAAGAACATCGAGGATTACATGGTATTGAGAATCAAAGAGAGAGAAGAAGCCATCTAGCTACTAACTATGGACCCGTAGGTGTGAGGTAAACTACTCAGGCTTTATCAGAAGGGTGGTAGAGTTGATGTACAAGCCCCTAGATGGGATCTCACGGGAACAGAAGTTTGCGGTGGTGGAAAAGTGTTTTCGTGGAAACTTTTGGTGGTTTCGGGACATATGTGAATCTATAGGACGAAGAAGTAGGTCGGTGGAGTCACGTGGGGCCCAAAAGGCAGGGACGCGCCCTCCCCCTTGTGGCCGCCTCGTGGCTCTTTTGACTTGATCTCCAAGTCTCCTAGGTGTCTTCTGGTCCAAGAAAAATCATCGCAAAGGTTTTATTCTGTTTGGACTCTGTTTGGTATTCCTTCTCAGCGAAGCTCAAAAACAAGGAAAAAACAGAAACTGTCATTGGGCTCTAGGTTAATAGGTTAGTCCCAAAAATAATATAAAATAGCATATTAATGCATATAAAACATCCAAAACAGATAATATAATAGCATGGAACAATAAAAAATTATAGATACCTTGGAGACGTATCATAGCTTCAGCCTAAACATAGAAATTGATACGTACGGGATTGCAGGGGGACCGATATATATCTTAATGCTATGGTTGGGTGTTTTACCTTAATGAACGTTAGTAGTTGCAGATGCTTGCTAATAGTTCCAATCATAAGTACATAGAATTCCAAGTAAGGGACGACATGCTAGCAGTGGCCTCTCCCACATAAAAACTTGCTGTTAGTCTAGCAACATAGTAAATTGCTAAGTGTTAATTTCACAAATTCTACCACCACTAATCCACACTCGTTTTAATAAACTTAATTATTTCTTTATCTAAACAACAGTGAACTTTTATTTTCAGGTTCTTTATTATCTTGCAAACCTATCACACCTACAAAGTACTATTGGTTTTATTCTTGTTCGAGGTAAAGCAAACGTTAAGTTTGCGTCGAGTTGTATCGGTGGTCGATAGAACTTTAGGAAATATTTGTTCTACCTTTAGATCCTCGTTGGTTCCGACACGAATGCAAAATACCAAAAAATTAGTTGTACCTACTAAGCCAATGGTTGAAGAACCACCCAAAATCTATCATACTACCGAAGCTTTCTACTTGGATCATCTTCAATCCATTTGCGATCGTGCTGAAAACCAAACTAGCTTAGTTAAGGGAAAATCATTAGATGATCATGCTTGTTTTGTGTGACACCATTTATCTCAAAAGGGAAACTTTTACAATAGCAAATTAATACTATGCAATGGTATGCTTGGAATTTATGTGGAATATATGATTTTACTTATTGTTCTGAAGACCCTAAGAAACACCTACCCTACCAATATGAGTTTAGTGATAATGGAATATTATCTTCTTATGCCAAGGGTGTTTATAATTACTATGATGTTGAACAAATTGAAGAATTTTTTTTTCTTTTAAGGGAGCTTATGAAATTTGATGAGGACATCAATACAATTGTTACACCCACAGCCCCTGCTGCTATACATACTGGACCAATTACTAGAGCTCGTGCACGCCAACTAAATTACCAGGTACTTTCGTTTCTTGGTAATGATTCTAATGTTCATGAGAATATGATGCTGCCTAAATTGGATACATTTGTTTTGCTTACAAATGAAGGGCCTAGCTTGGAGAAGGATGAACATTGGAGCAAGAACAAGCATGGAGATGATGGCATGCGCAAGGGGAACAAGAACGGAGTTACAAGTGATGATTTCAGGACTTTGAAGCCACCATAATGGGTGCATGAAGCCTTGGACGAAATATACAAGATGCCACTTCATAAATTTCGTCCCGAGGCTATTTTAGGTGCTGCGTCACCTTATTATTGGGCCAGGCCCATGTAATTTCGAAATACATAAGTATAGGCTATTTTTAGAGTCCGTATGTGTGGGGAAACAAGAGATAGGGTTGATTTCGGACCCCTCCACCAAGGGCCAGGAAATTCCCTCCCTGTTCCTCCATATATACAGTCCTTAGGGCATCGTTTAGACTTTGGGTTTTGTTTAGATTAAAAGTTCGCCATAGCTGCAACTTCGCGTACTTCGTTTGTGTTCAACGACCAGACAAAGGCGTCACAGAACCCCACCTTGATCAATAAAGCTTTCATCTTATATTCGCAATATCCAGATTGCAATCTCAGTTTCTTGCTTGTTCTTCGTTTGCTTGCAGGAAACAGACCCTCGTGGTCAGGTTGATCGTGCTCCGGCGTGGTCAATAACCTCTCGGAGTTGGTTTAGCGATTGCTAAGGCGCCACGTCCTCGCACGTTCGTAGTCGGATCGTCAAAGTCGACTGCCACCAAAGCAATATCCATCATCTCATCGAAAGATGGGACACCTTTGCCTCTATCAAGTGGTATCAGATTTCCAGGTTGCTCGGTGAGATTTTACAGTTTTTCGTAGTTTAGATCGAGTCTGTTTTCATACCTATAGTCCACGAAAAAGCCACAAAAAAAATTAGGGTTAGTTCATCATATCCGAACCAATCTGAGCCTTTGCATAATCTTTTTAGGGTTTTGCTTTGTTGAATTTGCGGTTGCATCGTCGTGTCTAGTTGCTGGTCTTAGAGACTAGTCTTTTAGAGTTTCGAGTTCTGGTCATAAGTTGTCACGCCGCCGCCGCACCATCATCATCACCCCTTCCATCTACCACCACCGCTTATCCGCCACCGCTTCGAATCTGTATCCATATACCACTGCAGCTGTCATATACCACCACCGCTGCCATCTACCACCATATATCCACCACCAATCCGAGTTCTTGTCATATTAGGTTTGTTTTCGAGATCCATCTAGATTCCGATTCGTGTTTCCTTGCCGGAGTAGGTTTCGGAAAAAAAAAGTCCGGAAACCACGCTCCGTTTAGGCCCAAAATTTTTCGAAAACGCATTTTTCGAAAAAAATTCTGGCTATCCTATTTTTAGGTGTTTTTGAGTGTTTTGAGACAGGTGCCATTATAGAAAGTTTTTTTTGACCCGTTTCCAGTTTTGGGTCCTGGCAGTCAAAAAAAAATTGGTCGAAAAAATTTCGTGCCCATCCTGTCAGTTTGAACTAGGAAGAGTTTTGAGACACTCGCCATTATAGTGATTTTTCGCAAAAAAAAATAGCGCAAAAAAAAGAGCGCAAAAAAAAAGAGCGAAAAAGAAAATTCCAGAGTGTGCTTTTCCCTTGTTTACGTGCCGCGCCGTGATTTTGTTGGTGTTCTAGGCTCGCGTCTCTAGCACAGTCTAGCTTAGGACCAGCACAGTACCGTCGTTGAGCGTTTATTCAACTTTGCATCTCTGAATTGATTATTGCTGAGCCTTTTTGCTACCATATTATAAGCCTTCCCAGCTCCACATACATCTACGTCGTGCGTTTGACTCTCCCTGGTAATCGCTCTATCCAAGCTTTGAGAGTTTTTGACTACAACGGTTGCCGATCACCGCCTGCTGCTGGGTAAGAACTGGTAAGAATTTGAGATTTGCTTGACAGATTTGTGACACCCACCACCACCTCTTGTTAGTAGTCTGTAGGATCATATTCTTGTGTGTTTCTATTGCTGCTAACCATGCCAGGATCACAAGCCGACGAGACTGACTGCGAGAACATGACGAATAAGGATTTGCATGATAAATTTCAGCAAATGATGAGTGGACAGGTGCAAGACGTGCTAAACAGATTTGAAGAGGCCATGGAGAAGATAGATGGCATGGAGAACACGTTCGAAACAAAGCTCGATAACAAGTTTAATGAATTGCTCGCGCGTCTTCCACCACCACCACCCGCTGCACCTAACGCACCTCTCAAACAACAACAACAACGACTACCTCCACGTCACGAAATAGACCTCCGCCGAGCGAGCCGTGTTCCTCTTGCGTTTGGCCAAACTGTTGGTGCTGCTGTTGATACTTCTATGGCTCCTGCTGCTGATGCGGAGGAGGATGATTATGTGGGAGATTACGAGGATGAGGTTGCTCAAAATCAGAACTACGTGCAACCACAAGCACCACCACCAGCAGGTCGACCTCAGGTATATATTCGTAATGGTAGGCCTGCACCACCACCTCAGGTACGAGATGATGTCCATATTCCTAAACTGAAATTGAATATTCCACCATTTGAGGGTAGATATGTTCCTGATATATATCTTACTTGGGAGTTAGAAACTGAACAACGATTTACATGTTTACAATATCCCGAGGAGAGACGGGTTGCTGCTGCTGTTTGTGCTTTCACTAGTTTTGCATGTGTCTGGTGGTCTGAACATTGTAGATTATATCCTATTCCAACTACTTGGGCTGCTTTGAAAACTGCTATGCGTACGCGTTGGGTTCCACCATATTATCAACGTGAATTGCTTCAAAAATTGCAGTGTTTAAGACAAGGAAAAAATTCTGTAGAAGAATATTATCAGGAATTACAAACTGGCATGATTCGATGTGGTATTGTTGAGGAGAATGAAGCTATGCTTGCACGTTTTCTAGGTGGATTAAATAGAGAGATTCAGACCATTCTAGACTATAAGGAGTATACTAATATCACTCGTTTATTCCATCTTGCTTGTAAAGCTGAACGTGAAGTGCAGGATCGACAAGCATTGGCGCGAACTAACTTTTCTGCAGGCCGACCTTCATCATGGACACCGCGTGCATCTTCTACTTCAACTGCACCAGCACCTCAATCAGGTGCCTCCTACAGCCGTGATACAAGAAAACAGGAACAACCAACATTATCTGCCAAGAGCGCACCTGCCTGGCCTGCATAGAGTTCTTCTTCTTCCAGGGCATCAACAGGGCACACAAGTGATATTATTTGTCGTCGTTGTAAGGGAGGAGGTCATTATGCGAGAGAATGCAAATCTCCGCGTGTGATGATTGCTACCGAGGGTGGTGGATATGAGTCCGCTAGTGACTATGATGAGGAGACATTGGCTCTTATTACACGTGAAGAACATGGTGGAGATGATTCTGATCATGAGACGCAATACATGGCTCCTGAAGACGCTGACAGGTATGAATGTTTAGTTGCTCAACGTGTTTTGAGTGTGCAGGTCACACAAGCTGAGCAAAATCAGAGGCACAATTTGTTCCATACCAAGGGAGTTGTGAAGGAACGTTCTGTGCGCGTCATAATAGACGGAGGGAGCTGCAACAACTTGGCTAGCATGGAGATGGTGGAGAAGCTTTCTCTCGCCACAAGACCACATCCACATCCTTACTACATCCAATGGTTCAACAACAGCGGCAAGGTTAAGGTAACACGTACTGTTCGTGTGCATTTTAGTATCTCTACATATGCTGATTATGTTGATTGTGATGTGGTACCTATGCAAGCATGTTCCTTATTACTTGGTAGACCATGGCAATTTGATAAAAATTCTGTACACCATGGTAGAAACAATCACTATACTCTTGTTCATAAGGATAAAAATATTACTTTGCTTCCTATGACTCCTGATTCCATTTTGAAAGATGATATTAATAGAGCTAATAAAGCAAAACAGGAGACGAATAAGAGTGAAAATCAGATTGTGGCAAAAGAATTTGAGCAACAAATGAAGCCTAATAATAAACCATCTAGTGTTGCTCCTGAAATTAAATTGAAAAGTGCATGTTTATTTGCCACCAAATCTGATATTGATGAGCTAGATTTCAGCAAATCTGTTTGCTATGCTTTTGTGTGCAAAGAGGCATTATTTTCATTCGAGGACGTGCCTTCCTCTTTGCCTCCTGCTGTCACTAACATTTTGCAGGAGTTTGCTGACGTCTTTTGATGAGGACATCAATACAATTGTTACACCCACAGCCCCTGCTGCTATACATACTGGACCAATTACTAGAGCTCGTGCACGCCAACTAAATTACCAGGTACTTTCGTTTCTTGGTAATGATTCTAATGTTCATGAGAATATGATGCTGCCTAAATTGGATACATTTGTTTTGCTTACAAATGAAGGGCCTAGCTTGGAGAAGGATGAACATTGGAGCAAGAACAAGCATGAAGATGATGGCATGCGCAAGGGGAACAAGAACGGAGTTACAAGTGATGATTTCAGGAGTTTGAAGCCACCATAATGGGTGCATGAAGCCTTGGACGAAATATACAAGATGCCACTTCATAAATTTCGTCCCGAGGCTATTTTAGGTGCTGCGTCACCTTATTATTGGGCCAGGCCCATGTAATTTCGAAATACATAAGTATAGGCTATTTTTAGAGTCCGTGTGTGTGGGGAAACAAGAGATAGGGTTGATTTCGGACCCCTCCACCAAGGGCCACGAAATTCCCCCCTCTTCCTCCATATATACAGCCCTTAGGGCATCGTTTAGACTTTGGGTTTTGTTTAGATTAAAAGTTCGCCATAGCTGCAACTTCGCGTACTTCGTTTGTGTTCAACGACCAGACAAAGGCGTCACAGAACCCCACCTTGATCAATAAAGCTTTCATCTTATATTCGCAATATCCAGATTGCAATCTTAGTTTCTTGCTTGTTCTTCGTTTGCTCGCAGGAAACAGACCCTCGTGGTCAGGTTGATCGTGCTCCGGCGTGGTCAATAACCTCTCGGAGTTGGTTTAGCGATTGCTAAGGCGCGACGTCCTCGCACGTTCGTAGTCGGATCGTCAAAGTCGACTTCCATCAAAGCGAAATCCACCATCTCATCGAAAGACGGGACACCTCTGCCTCTATCACATATCATCTAGCCTAGGAATAGGATGACGATAACGAATAGTAATATTATTAATGCCTCTGCAATCAACACACATACGTGATGTACCATCCTTTTTCGGCACTAGAATAATAGGAACAGCACAAGGACTAAGGGATTCGCGTATATAACCTTTGTCGAGAAGCTCTTGTACTTGACGCATAATCTCCTTCGTCTCCTCTGGATTGGTACGGTATGGTGCACGGTTTGGCAGTGAAGCACCGGGAATTAAGTCAATCTGATGCTCAATCCCTCGAATAGGCGGTAATCCCGGTGGCACGTCTTGTGGAAAAACGTCAGCGAACTCCTGCAAAATGTTAGTGACAGCAGGAGGCAAAGAGGAAGGCACGTCCTCGAATGAAAATAATGCCTCTTTGCACACAAAAGCATAGCAAACAGATTTGCTGAAATCTAGCTCATCAATATCAGATTTGGTGGCAAATAAACATGCACTTTTCAATTTAATTTTAGAAGCAACACTAGATGGTTTATTATTAGGCTTCATTTGTTGCTCAAATTCTTTTGCCACAATCTGATTTTCACTCTTATTCTTCTCCTGTTTTGCTTTATTAGCTCTATTAATATCATCTTTCAAAATGGAATCGGGAGTCATAGGAAGCAAAGTAATATTTTTATCCTTATGAACAAGAGTATAGTGATTGTTTCTACCATGGTGTACAGAATTTTTATCAAATTGCCATGGTCTACCAAGTAATAAGGAACATGCTTGCATAGGTACCACATCACAATCAACATAATCAGCATATGTAGAGATACTAAAATGCACACGAACAGTACGTGTTACCTTAACCTTGCCGCTGTTGTTGAACCATTGGATGTAGTAAGGATGTGGATGTGGTCTTGTGGTGAGAGAAAGCTTCTCCACCATCTCCATGCTAGCCAAGTTGTTGCAGCTCCCTCCGTGATAGAGGCAAAGGTGTCCCGTCTTTCGATGAGATGGTGGATTTCGCTTTGGTGGAAGTCGACTTTGACGATCCGACTACGAACGTGCGAGGACGTCGCGCCTTAGCAATCGCTAAACCAACTCCGAGAGGTTATTGACCACGCCGGAGCACGATCAACCTGACCACGAGGGTCTGTTTCCTGCGAGCAAACGAAGAACAAGCAAGAAACTAAGATTGCAATCTGGATATTGCGAATATAAGATGAAAGCTTTATTGATCAAGGTGGGGTTCTGTGACGCCTTTGTCTGGTCGTTGAACACAAACGAAGTACGCGAAGTTGCAGCTATGGCGAACTTTTAATCTAAACAAAACCCCCCAAGTCTAAACGATGCCCTAAGGGCTGTATATATGGAGGAAGAGGGGGGAATTTCGTGGCCCTTGGTGGAGGAGTCCGAAATCAACCCTATCTCTTGTTTCCCCACACATACGGACTCTAAAAATAGCCTATACTTATGTATTTCGAAATTACATGGGCCTGGCCCAATAATAAGGTGACGCAGCACCTAAAATAGCCTCGGGACGAAATTTATGAAGTGGCATCTTGTATATTTCGTCCAAGGCTTCATGCACCCATTATGGTGGCTTCAAAGTCCTGAAATCATCACTTGTAACTCCGTTCTTGTTCCCCTTGCGCATGCCATCATCTCCATGCTTGTTCTTGCTCCAATGTTCATCCTTCTCCAAGCTAGGCCCTTCATTTGTAAGCAAAACAAATGTATCCAATTTAGGCAGCATCATATTCTCATGAACATTAGAATCATTACCAAGAAACGAAAGTACCTGGTAATTTAGTTGGCGTGCACGAGCTCTAGTAATTGGTCCAGTATGTATAGCAGCAGGGGCTGTGGGTGTAACAATTGTATTGATGTCCTCATCATGATGCACGTTTGTTCGGTAACCTTGGGAAGTGCACCTTTTGCACCGACCGAGTATCTTTTCTTGGCTATGTTGTTACTCCACAGGGAATTGAAGTTGATAAAGCCAAGATTGAAGCTATTGAGAGTTGGCCGCAGCCCAAAACGGTCACACAAGTGAGGAGTTTTCTTGGCCTCGCTGGATTCTATAGGCGTTTTGTGAGAGATTTTAGCACCATTGCTGCACCTCTCAATGAGCTTACAAAGAAAGATGTGCCTTTTCTTTGGGGTACCGCACAGGAAGAAGCCTTCACGGTATTGAAAGATAAGTTGACACATGCTCCTTTACTCCAACTTCCTGATTTTAATAAGACTTTTGAGCTTGAATGTGATGCTAGTGGAATTGGATTAGGAGGTGTGTTATTACAAGATGGCAAACCTGTTGCATACTTTTCTGAAAAATTGAGTGCGCCTAGTCTGAATTATTCTACTTATGATAAAGAATTATATGCTCTTGTTCGGACTTTAGAAACATGGCAACATTATTTATGGCCCAAAGAATTTGTTATACATTCTGATCATGAATCTTTGAAACATATTAAAAGTCAAGCTAAACTGAATCGTAGACATGCTAAATGGGTTGAATTCATTGAGACTTTCCCTTATGTCATTAAACACAAGAAGGGAAAAGAAAATGTTATTGCTGATGCATTGTCTCGTCGCTATACTATGCTTTCACAACTTGACTTCAAAATATTTGGTTTGGAGACCATCAAAGATCAATATGTGCATGATGCTGATTTTAAAGATGTAATGCAGAATTGTAAAGAAGGAAGAATGTGGAACAAGTTTGTTGTTAACGATGGATTTGTGTTTCGTGCTAACAAGCTATGCATTCCAGCTAGCTCCGTTCGTCTATTGTTGTTGCAGGAGGCGCATGGAGGAGGATTAATGGGACACTTTGGCGTGAAGAAGACGGAGGACGTACTTGCTACACATTTCTTTTGGCCAAAGATGAGACGGGATGTTGAGCATTTTATTGCTCGCTGCACTACATGTCAAAAAGCTAAGTCACGACTCAATCCTCATGGTTTATATATGCCTTTGCCTGTACCTAGTGTTCCTTGGGATGATATATCTATGGACTTTGTTTTAGGTTTACCTCGAACAAAGAAGGGGAGGGATAGCATATTTGTTGTCATGGATAGATTCTCGAAAATGGCACACTTTATACCATGTCATAAAAGCGATGATGCTGTTAATGTTGCTGATTTGTTCTTTCATGAAATTATTCGCTTGCATGGTGTGCCAAATACTATTGTTTTAGATCGTGATACTAAATTTCTTAGCCACTTTTGGAGATGTTTATGGGCTAAGTTGGGGACTAAACTGCTTTTTAGTACTACTTGTCACCCCCAAACTGATGGACAAACTGAAGTAGTCAATAGAACGTTGTCTACTATGCTTAGGGCTGTTTTGAAGAATAATAAGAAAATGTGGGAGGAATGCTTGCCTCATATTGAATTTGCTTATAATCGTTCATTGCATTCTACTACTAAGATGTGCCCTTTTGAAGTTGTGTATGGTTTCCTACCTCGTGCACCTATTGATTTGTTGCCTCTTCCATCTTCGGAGAAGGTTAATTTTGATGCTAAACAACGTGCTGAATTGATTTTTAAAATGCATGAGTTAACTAAGGAAAACATTGTGCGTATGAATGCTAAATATAAACTTGCTGGAGATAAGGGTAGAAAACATGTTGTGTTTGCACCTGGAGATCTTGTTTCGTTACATTTGCGTAAGGATAGATTTCCTGATTTGCGCAAATCAAAGTTAATGCCACGTGCTGATGGTCCCGTTAAGGTGTTAGAGAAAATAAATGATAATGCATATAAACTTGAGCTGCCTGCAGATTTTGGGGTTAGTCCCACTTTTAACATTGCAGATTTGAAGCCTTATTTGGGTGAGGAAGATGAACTTCCGTCGAGGATGACTTCATTTCAAGAAGGGGAGGATGATGAGGACATCAATACAATTGTTACACCCACAGCCCCTGCTGCTATACATACTGGACCAATTACTAGAGCTCGTGCACGCCAACTAAATTACCAGGTACTTTTGTTTCTTGGTAATGATTGTAATGTTCATGAGAATATGATGCTGCCTAAATTGGATACATTTGTTTTGCTTACAAATGAAGGGCCTAGCTTGGAGAAGGATGAACATTGGA
Source organism: Triticum dicoccoides (assembly GCF_002162155.2). Classification (NCBI taxonomy): domain Eukaryota; kingdom Viridiplantae; phylum Streptophyta; class Magnoliopsida; order Poales; family Poaceae; genus Triticum; species Triticum dicoccoides. The sequence goes on from NC_041391.1 coordinate 315,330,867, forward strand.
GCAAGAACAAGAACGGAGTTACAAGTGATGATTTCAGGACTTTGAAGCCACCATAATGGGTGCATAAAGCCTTGGACGAAATATACAAGATGCCACTTCATAAATTTCGTCCCGAGGCTATATTAGGTGTTGCGTCACCTTATTTTTGGGCCAGGCCCATGTAATTTCGAAATACATAAGTATAGGCTATTTTTAGAGTACGTATGTGTGGGGAAACAAGAGATAGGGTTGATTTCGGACCCCTCCACCAAGGGCCACGAAATTCCCCCCCCCCCTCTTCCTCCATATATATAGCCCTTAGGGCATCGTTTAGACTGCGGGTTTTGTTTAGATTAAAAGTTCGCCATAGCTGCAACTTCGCGTACTTCGTTTGTGTTCAACGACCAGACAAAGGCATCACAGAACCCCACCTTGATCAATAAAGCTTTCATCTTATATTTGCAATATCCAGATTGCAATCTTAGTTTCTTGCTTGTTCTTCATTTGCTCGCAGGAAACAGACCCTCGTGGTCAGGTTGATCGTGCTCCGGCGTGGTCAATAACCTCTCGGAGTTGGTTTAGCGATTGCTAAGGCGCGACGTCCTCGCACGTTCGTAGTCGGATCGTCAAAGTCGACTGCCACCGAAGCGATATCCATCATCTCATCGAAAGACGGGACACCTTTGCCTCTATCAAAATTGCTTCTTTGATTGACAATATGATACTACTCTTTACGAATCTGAAAATTTTGCCATACTTAAATATTGCTATGAAAACTATGCTTCTAGTGATTATATTCATGAGTTTATTGAGAAGTCTCAGCTGTCCAAGAAGAGACTAATATATTGAAGGAGTTTATGGAAGAAGAAATTGATGAAACTGTGAGCTCATTGGATGAAAAATATGATGAGGTCATGAGGCATTCAAATGGCTCTGGAAAGCTAAGAGTGTCCCAAAGCTCAAAGTTTTTGGTTGGTTTCTGCTGGTGGACCGCCTTAACACACGTAACATGCTCGGCAGGAGACACTATAACATTGGGACCAACCTTGACTGTCTGCTTTGTGGCGATCACGTGGAAGAAACCCTTGAGCACCTATTCTTGACATGCCAATTTAGCAAACAATGCTAGCTCAAGCTCAACATCACCTGGCCTACCACGGGAGATCGGTTGCATATGATGAAACACCGAAGGATGACGAATCAGCGTAAGATGATCACGGACATATTCCTGGTTGCCACATGGAGTCTATGGAAGGAAAGGAATAACAACTACTTTCGAAAAGTGTCCCCATCGATTGATAGCTGGCAAGCAGATTCGAAAAGGACTTCGCCAACATTGCTTACAGACTGCCTGAAGATAAGAGACATCTTGTCTCTGCCATCCTAGCTTCTCTTCCTTAATTAGCTTAACCCATAGCTTCCTGATAGAGGCAAAGGTGTCCCGTCTTTCGATGAGATGACGGATATCGCTTTGGTGGCAGTCGACTTTGACGATCCGACTACGAACATGCGAGGACGTCGCGCCTTAGCAATCGCTAAACCAACTCCGAGAGGTTATTGACCACGCTGGAGCACGATCAACCTGACCACGAGGGTCTGTTTCCTGCAAGCAAACGAAGAACAAGCAAGAAACTGAGATTGCAATCTGGATATTGCGAATATAAGATGAAAGCTTTATTGATCAAGGTGGGGTTCTGTGACGCCTTTGTCTGGTCGTTGAACACAAACGAAGTACGCGAAGTTGCAGCTATGGCGAACTTTTAATCTAAACAAAACCCAAAGTCTAAACGATGCCCTAAGGGCTGTATATATGGAGGAAGAGGGGGGAATTTCGTGGCCCTTGGTGGAGGGGTCCGAAATCAACCCTATCTCTTGTTTCCCCACACATACGGACTCTAAAAATAGCCTATACTTATGTATTTCGAAATTACATGGGCCTGGCCCAATAATAAGGTGACGCGGCACCTAAAATAGCCTCGGGACGAAATTTATGAAGTGGCATCTTGTATATTTCGTCCAAGGCTTCATGCACCCATTATGGTGGCTTCAAAGTCCTGAAATCATCACTTGTAACTCCGTTCTTGTTCCCCTTGCGCATGCCATCATCTCCATGCTTGTTCTTGCTCCAATGTTCATCCTTCTCCAAGCTAGGCCCTTCATTTGTAAGCAAAACAAATGTATCCAATTTAGGCAGCATCATATTCTCATGAACATTAGAATCATTACCAAGAAACGAAAGTACCTGGTAATTTAATTGGCGTGCACGAGCTCTAGTAATTGGTCCAGTATGTATAGCAGCAGGGGCAGTGGGTGTAACAATTGTATTGATGTCCTCATCATCCTCCCCTTCTTGAAATGAAGTCGTCCTCGACGGAAGTTCATCTTCCTCACCCAAATAAGGCTTCAAATCTGCAATGTTAAAAGTGGGACTAACCCCAAAATCTGCAGGCAGCTCAAGTTTATATGCATTATCATTTATTTTCTCTAACACCTTAAAGGGACCATCAGCACGTGGCATTAACTTTGATTTGCGCAAATCAGGAAATCTATACTTACGCAAATGTAACCAAACAAGATCTCCAGGTGCAAACACAACATGTTTTCTACCCTTATCTCCAGCAAGTTTATATTTAGCATTTAGACGCTCAATGTTTTCCTTAGTTAACTCATGCATTTTTAAAATCAATTCAGCACGTTGTTTAGCATCAAAATTAACCTTCTCGGAAGATGGAAGAGGCAACAAATCAATAGGTGCACGAGGTAGGAAACCATACACAACTTCAAAAGGGCACATCTTAGTAGTAGAATGCAATGAACGATTATAAGCAAATTCAATATGAGGCAAGCATTCCTCCCACATTTTCTTATTATTCTTCAAAAAAGCCTAAGCATAGTAGACAACATTCTATTGACTACTTCAGTTTGTCCATCAGTTTGGGGGTGACAAGTAGTACTAAAAAGCAGTTTAGTCCCCAACTTAGCCCATAAACATCTCCAAAAGTGGCTAAGAAATTTAGTATCACGATCTGAAACAATAGTATTTGGCACACCATGCAAGCGAATAATTTCACGAAAGAACAAATCAGCAACATTAACAGCATCATCGCTTTTATGACATGGTATAAAGTGTGCCATTTTCGAGAATCTATCCACGACAACAAATATGCTATCCCTCCCCTTCTTTGTTCGAGGTAAACCTAAAACAAAGTCCATAGATATATCCTCCCAAGGAACACTAGGTACAGGCAAAGGCATATATAAACCATGAGGATTGAGTCGTGACTTAGCTTTTTGACATGTAGTGCAGCGAGCAATAAAACGCTCAACATCCCGTCTCATCTTTTGCCAAAAGAAATGTGTAGCAAGTACGTCCTCCGTCTTCTTCACACCAAAGTGTCCCATTAATCCTCCTCCATGCGCCTCCTGCAACAACAATAGACGAACGGAGCTAGCTGGAATGCACAGCTTGTTAGCACGAAACACAAATCCATCGTTAACAACAAACTTGTTCCACATTCTTCCTTCTTTACAATTCTGCATTACATCTTTAAAATCAGCATCATGCACATATTGATCTTTGATGGTCTCCAAACCAAATATTTTGAAGTCAAGTTGTGAAAGCATAGTATAGCGACGAGACAATGCATCAGCAATAACATTTTCTTTTCCCTTCTTGTGTTTAATGACATAAGGGAAAGTCTCAATGAATTAAACCCATTTAGCATGTCTACGATTCAGTTTAGCTTGACTTTTAATATGTTTCAAAGATTCATGATCAAAATGTATAACAAATTCTTTGGGCCATAAATAATGTTGCCATGTTTCTAGATTCCGAACAAGAGCATATAATTCTTTATCATAAGTAGAATAATTCAGACTAGGCCCACTCAATATTTCAGAAAAGTATGCAACAGGTTTGCCATCTTGTAATAACACACCTCCTAATCCAATTCCACTAGCATCACATTCAAGCTCAAAAGTCTTATTAAAATCAGGAAGTTGGAGTAAAGGAGCATGTGTCAACTTATCTTTCAATACCGTGAAGGCTTCTTCCTGTGCGGTACCCCAAAGAAAAGGCACATCTTTCTTTGTAAGCTCATTGAGAGGTGCAGCAATGGTGCTGAAATCTCTCACAAAACACCTATAGAATCCAGCGAGGCCAAGAAAACTCCTCACTTGTGTGACCGTTTTGGGCTGCGGCCAACTCTCAATAGCTTCAATCTTGGCTTTATCAACTTTAATTCCCTGTGGAGTAACAACATAGCCAAGAAAAGATACTCGGTCGGTGCAAAAGGTGCACTTCCCAAGGTTACCAAACAAACGTGCATCACGTAGAGCAATAAAAACAGCACGTAAATGTTCCAAATGTTCTTCCAAAGATCTGCTATAAATCAATATGTCATCAAAGTAAACTACCACAAATCGTCCAATGAAATCACGTAAAACTTCGTTCATTAATCTCATGAAAGTACTAGGTGCATTAGTTAACCCAAAAGGCATGACTAACCACTCATATAATCCAAACTTAGTTTTAAATGATGTTTTCCATTCATCTCCCAATTTCATACGAATTTTATGGTAGCCACTACGCAAATCAACTTTGGAGAATATTGTAGAGCCACTCAATTCATCAAGCATATCATCTAGCCTAGGAATAGGATGACGATAACGAATAGTAATATTATTAATGCCTCTACAATCAACACACATACGTGATGTACCATCCTTTTTTGGCACTAGAATAATAGGAACAGCACAAGGACTAAGTGATTCGCGTATATATCCTTTGTCGAGAAGCTCTTGTACTTGACGCATAATCTCCTTCGTCTCCTCTGGATTGGTACGGTATGGTGCACGGTTTGGCAGTGAAGCATCGGGAATTAAGTCAATCTGATGCTCAATCCCTCGAATAGGCGGTAATCCCGGTGGCACGTCTTGTGGAAAAACGTCAGCGAACTCCTGCAAAATGTTAGTGACAGCAGGAGGCAAAGAGGAAGGCACGTCCTCGAATGAAAATAATGCCTCTTTGCACACAAAAGCATAGCAAACAGATTTGCTGAAATCTAGCTCATCAATATCAGATTTGGTGGCAAGTAAACATGCACTTTTCAATTTAATTTCAGAAGCAACACTAGATGGTTTATTATGAGGCTTCATTTGTTGCTCAAATTCTTTTGCCACAATCTGATTTTCACTCTTATTCTTCTCCTGTTTTGCTTTATTAGCTCTATTAATATCATCTTTCAAAATGGAATCAGGAGTCATAGGAAGCAAAGTAATATTTTTATCCTTATGAACAAGAGTATAGTGATTGTTTCTACCATGGTGTACAGTATTTTTATCAAATTGCCATGGTCTACCAAGTAATAAGGAACATGCTTGCATAGGTACCACATCACAATCAACATAATCAGCATATGTAGAGATACTAAAATGCACACGAACAGTACATGTTACCTTAACCTTGCCGCTGTTGTTGAACCATTGGATGTAGTAAGGATGTGGATGTGGTCTTGTGGTGAGAGAAAGCTTCTCCACCATCTCCATGCTAGCCAAGTTGTTGCAGCTCCCTCCGTCTATTATGACATGCACTGAACGTTCCTTCACAACTCCCTTGATATGGAACAAATTGTGCCTCTGATTTTGCTCAGCTTGTGTGACCTGCACACTCAAAACACGTTGAGCAACTAAACATTCATACCTGTCAGCGTCTTCAGGAGCCATGTATTGCGTCTCATGATTAGAATCATCTCCACCATGTTCTTCACGTGTAATAAGAGCCAATGTCTCCTCATCATAGTCACTAGCGGACTCATATCCACCACCCTCGGTAGCAATCATCACACGCGGAGATTTGCATTCTCTCGCATAATGACCTCCTCCCTTACAACGATGACAAATAATATCACTTGTGTGCCGTGTTGATGCCCTAGGAAAAGAAGAACTCTGTGCAGACCCGGCAGGTGTGCTCTTGGCAGATAATGGTGGTTGTTCCTGTTTTCTTGTATCACGGCTGTAGGAGGCACCTGATTGAGGTGCTGGTGCAGTTGAAGTAGAAGATGCACGCGGTGTCCATGATGAAGGTCGGCCTGCAGAAAAGTTAGTTCGCGCCAATGCTTGTCGATCCTGCACTTCACGTTCAGCTTTACAAGCAAGATGGAATAAACGAGTGATATTAGTATACTCCTTATAGTCTAGAATGGTCTGAATCTCTCTATTTAATCCACCCAGAAAACGTGCAAGCATAGCTTCATTCTCCTCAACAATACCACATCGAATCATGCCAGTTTGTAATTCCTGGTAATATTCTTCTACAGAATTTTTTCCTTGTCTTAAACGCTGCAATTTTGGAAGCAATTCACGTTGATAATATGGTGGAACCCAACGCGTACGCATAGCAGTTTTCAAAGCAGCCCAAGTAGTTGGAATAGGATATAATCTACAATGTTCAGACCACCAGACACATGCAAAACTAGTGAAAGCACAAACAGCAGCAGCAACCCGTCTCTCCTCGGGATATTGTAAACATGTAAACGTTGTTCAGTTTCTAACTCCCAAGTAAGATATATATCAGGAACATATCTACCCTCAAATGGTGGAATATTCAATTTCAGTTTAGGAATATGGACATCATCTCGTACCTGAGGTGGTGGTGCAGGCCTACCATTACGAATATATACCTGAGGTCGTCCTGCTGGTGGTGGTGCTGGTGGTTGCACGTAGTTCTGATTTTGAGCAACCTCATCCTCGTAATCTCCCACATAATCATCCTCCTCCGCATCAGCAGCAGGAGCCACAGAAGTATCAACAGCAGCACCAACAGTTTGGCCAAACGCAAGAGGAACACGGCTCGCTCGGCGGAGGTCTATTTCGCGACGTGGAGGTAGTCGTTGTTGTTGTTGTTTGAGAGGTGCGTTAGGTGCAGCGGGTGGTGGAGGTGGAAGACGCGCGAGCAATTCATTAAACTTGTTATCGAGCTTTGTTTCGAACGTCTTCTCCATGCCATCTATCTTCTCCATGGCCTCTTCAAATCTGTTTAGCTCGTCTTGCACCTGTTCACTCATCATTTGCTGAAATTTATCATGCAAATCCTTATTCGTCATGTTCTCCCGGTCAGTCTCGTCGGCTTGTGATCCTGGCATGGTTAGCAGCAATAGAAACACACATGAATATGATCCTACAGACTACTAACAAGAGGTGGTGGTGGGTGTCACAAATCCGTCAAGCAAATCTCAAATTCTTACCAGTTCTTACCCAGCAGCAGGCGGTGATCGGCAACCATTGTAGTCAAAAAATCTCAAAGCTTGGATAGAGCGATTACCAGGGAGAGTCAAACGCACGACGTAGATGTATGTGGAGCTGGGAAGGCTTATAATATGGTAGCAAAAAGGGTCAGCCATAATCAATTCAGAGATGCAAAGTTGAATAAACGCTCAACGACGGTACTGTGCTGGTCCTAGGCTAGACTGTGCTAGAGACACGAGCCTAGAACACCAACAAAATCACGGCGCGACACGTATACAAGGGAAAAGCACACTCTGGAATTTTTTTTCGCTCTTTTTTTTGCGCTGCTTTTTTTTTGCGAAAAATCACTATAATGGCGAGTGTCTCAAAACTCTTCCTAGCTCAAACTGACAGGATGGGCACGAAATTTTTTCGACCAATTTTTTTTTTCGACTGCCCGGACCCAACAACTGGAAACGGGTCAAAAAAACTTCCTATAATGGCACCTATCTCAAAACACTCAGAAACACCTAAAAATAGGATAGCCAGAAATTTTTTCAAAAAATGCGTTTTCGAAAAATTTTGGGCCTAAACGGAGCGTGGTTTCCGGACTCTTTTTTTTTCCGAAACCTACTCCGGCAAGGAAACACGAATCGAAATCTAGATGGATCTCGAGAACAAACCTAATATGACAAGAGCTCGGATTGGTGGTGGATATATGGTGGTAGATAGCAGCGGTGGTGGTATATGACAGCTGTGGTGGTATATGGATACGGATTCGAAGCGGTGGCGGATAAGCGGTGGTGGTAGATGGCAGGGCTGATGATGATGGTGCGGCGGCGGCGTGACAACTTATGACCAGAACTCGAAACTTTAAAAGACTAGACTCTAAGACCAGCAACTAGACACGACGATGCAACCGCAAATTCAACAAAGCAAAACCCTAAAAAGATTATGCAAAGGCTCAGATTGGTTCGGATATGATGAACTAACCCTAATTTTTTTTGTGGATTTTTCGTGGACTATAGGTATGAAGAACAGACTTGATCTAAACTACGAAAAACTGTAAAATCTCACCGAGCAACCTGGAAATCTGATACCACTTGATAGAGGCAAAGGTGTCCCGTCTTTCGATGAGATGATGGATATCGCTTTGGTGGCAGTCGACTTTGACGATCCGACTACGAACGTGCGAGGACGTCGCGCCTTCGCAATCGCTAAACCAACTCCGAGAGGTTATTGACCACGCCGGAGCACGATCAACCTGACCACGAGGGTCTGTTTCCTGCGAGCAAACGAAGAACAAGCAAGAAACTGAGATTGCAATCTGGATATTGCGAATATAAGATGAAAGCTTTATTGATCAAGGTGGGGTTCTGTGACGCCTTTGTCTGGTCGTTGAACACAAACGAAGTACGCGAAGTTGCAGCTATGGAGAACTTTTAATCTAAACAAAACCCAAAGTCTAAACGATGCCCTAAGGGATGTATATATGGAGGAAGAGGGGGGAATTTCGTGGCCCTTGGTGGAGGGGTCCGAAATCAACCCTATCTCTTGTTTCCCCACACATACGGACTCTAAAAATAGCCTATACTTATGTATTTCGAAATTACATGGGCCTGGCCCAATAATAAGGTGACGCAGCACCTAAAATAGCCTCGGGACGAAATTTATGAAGTGACATCTTGTATATTTCGTCCAAGGCTTCATGCACCCATTATGGTGGCTTCAAAGTCCTGAAATCATCACTTGTAACTCCGTTCTTGTTCCCCTTGCGCATGCCATCATCTCCATGCTTGTTCTTGCTCCAATGTTCATCCTTCTCCAAGCTAGGCCCTTCATTTGTAAGCAAAACAAATGTATCCAATTTAGGCAGCATCATATTCTCATGAACATTAGAATCATTACCAAGAAACGAAAGTACCTGGTAATTTAGTTGGCGTGCACGAGCTCTAGTAATTGGTCCAGTATGTATAGCAGCAGGGGCTGTGGGTGTAACAATTGTATTGATGTCCTCATCACTTCCTAACCTTTCTTTGTAATAGGTTAAGACCCCTCCCCCTTGTACATTTGTAACATACTCACCTAGTTATTTGGGGCTTTAATATAACCATGCAGTAGGACTTGTTCCTACTGTAAAAGTTTCAAAAAAAAGATGATGAGGAGAGCGAAGAACAAAAGGAGGAAGAGCAGATTAGCTACCCGGGCCCACATTCTAATGAGAGTAACCCTCCAACTCATACATGGTTTAATGTACCTTCGTTCTTACCGAAGGATGAATGCTATGATAATTGCTATGATCCCGTTGATTCATTAGAAATATCCCTTTTTGATGAACTTGATGCTTGCTATGCTTGTGGCAAAGATGCCAATATGACTTATGCTTATGGAGATGAATTTGCTATAGTTCCTTATGTTAAGAATGAAAATAATGTGCCAAGATTTTCCTTTAGGATGATTAGATTGCTTGTTGGTACGTGCAGTGCAAAAACAGAAACTTTGGTGGTAGTGCGTGATTTTACATTTTTTACTAGAATGTCAAAAGTTTATGAAACTTTTTTCACAATATTACTATACAATTTTTTTATTTTTTACTAAATTTTCAGAATTTTTGGAATTACGGAAGTATGGTAGATGTTCAGATTGCTAAAGACTGTCCTTTTTAAGACATATTCTGCTTTTGATGCATTATTTTGCTTGTTTTGATGAAAGTATCAATTCTATCGGTGGTATAAGACATGGAGAAGTTATAATACAGTAGCTACAATGAAAAATATGAATGGGTTTGCAACAGTACTTAAAGTAGTGATTTGCATTATTATACTAACGGATCTCACGAGGTTTCTATTGAGTTTTGTGTGGATGAAGTGATCAAAGATGATGAGGACATCAATACCATTGTTACACCCACAGCCCCTACTGCTACATATACGGGACCAATTACTAGAGCTCGCGCACGCCAATTAAATTATCAGGTACTTTCGTTTCTTGGTAATGATTCTAGTGTTCATGAGAATATGATGCTGCCTAAATTGGATACATTTGTTTTGCTTACAAATTAAGGGCCTAGCTTGGAGAAGGATGAACATTGGAGCAAGAACAAGCATGGAGATGATGCCGTGCACAAGGGGAACATGAACGGAGTTAGAAGTGATGATTTCAGGACTTTGAAGCCACCATAATGGGTGCATGAAGCCTTGGACGAAATATACAAGATGTCACTTCATAAATTTCGTCCCGAGGCTATTATAGGTGCTGCGTCACCTTTTTATTGGGCCAGGCCCATGTAATTTCGAAATACATAGGTATAGGCTATTTTTAGAGTCCGTATGTGTGGGGAAACAAGAGATAGGGTTGATTTCGGACCCCTCCACCAAGGGCCACGAAATTCCCCCTCTCTTCCTCCATATATAGAGCCCTTAGGGCACCGTTTAGACTTTGGGTTTTGTTTAGATTAAAAGTTCGCCATAGCTGCAACTTCGCGTACTTCGTTTGTGTTCAACGACCAGACAAAGGCGTCACAGAACCCCACCTTGATCAATAAAGCTTTCATCTTATATTCGCAATATCCAGATTGCAATCTTAGTTTCTTGCTTGTTCTTCGTTTGCTCGCAGGAAACAGACCCTCGTGGTCAGGTTGATCGTGCTCCGGCGTGGTCAATAACCTCTCGGAGTTGGTTTAGCGATTGCTAAGGCGCGACGTCCTCGCACATTCGTAGTCGGATCGTCAAAGTCGACTTCCACCAAAGCGATATCCATCATCTCATCGAAAGATGGGACACCTTTGCCTCTATCAAGTGGTATCAGATTTCCAGGTTGCTCGGTGAGATTTTTCAGTTTTTCGTAGTTTAGATCGAGTCTGTTCTTCATACCTATAGTCCACGAAAAAGCCAAAAAAATTAGGGTTAGTTCGTCCCATCCGAACCAATCTGAGCCTTGCATAATCTTTTCTGTATTTGCTTTGTTGAATTTGCGGTTGCATCGTCGTGTCCAGTTGCTGGTCTTAGCGTCTAGTCTTTTAGAGTTTCGAGTTCTGTTCACAGGTTGTCACGTCGCCGCTGCCATATATCACCACCGCATCATCATCGTCGCTGTTGCCATATACCACCACCACATATTCACCCTCAATCCGAATCCATATACGCCACCACATATCCGCCGCCATCACGCCAATCCGAGTTCACCTGCAACATATATCCGCCACCTGTCTGTGTTCCACCAGATTCATCTTCGCCACCAGTCCGAGTTCCACCAGATTCATCTCCGCCACCAGTCCTAGTCCGAGTCCAGTAATTGTTGCATTGTTCTCAATTTCCAGATCACGCGATACTCCAAGTCGTGACAGAGAAGGACTCCCCAACTTCTGAGCCATCCGCAGAAGAAAAATAGTTCCAATTTCAAAAAAAAAGTGCAAAAAAACAAAAAGAGAAAAAAAAATTCAGAGTGTGCTCCTCCCTTGTTTACGTGCCGCGCCGTGATTTTGTTGGTGTTCTAGGCTCGCGTCTCTAGCACAGTCTAGCCTAGGACCAGCACAGTACCATCGTTGAGCGTTTATTCAACTTTGCATCTCTGAATTGATTATTGCTGACCCTTTTTGCTACCATATTATAAGCCTTCCCAGCTCCACATACATCTACGTCGTGCGTTTGACTCTCCCTGGTAATCGCTCTATCCAAGCTTTGAGAGTTTTGACTACAACGGTTGCCGATCACCGCATGCTGCTGGGTAAGAACTAGTAAGAATTTAAGTTTTGCTTGACGGGTTGGTGACACCCACCACCACCACTTGTTCGTAGTCTGCAGGATCATATTCTTGTGTGTTTCTATTGCTGCTAACCATGCCAGGATCACAACCCGACGAGATTGACTGGGAGAATTTATCGAACAAGGAGCTTCATGATAAGTTTCAGCAAATGATGACTGAACAGGTGCAAGATGTGCTGAACAATTTTGAAGAGGCCATGGAGAAGATCACTGGCCTTGAGAAGACGTTCGAAACAAAGCTCGATAACAAGTTTATTGAATTGCTCGCGCGTCTTCCACCACCACCACCCGCTGCACCTAACACACCTCTCCAAACAACAACAACAACGACTACCTCCCCGTCGCGAAACAGACCTCCGCCGAGCAAGCCGTGTTCCTCTTGCGTTTGGCGAAACTGTTGGTGCTGCTGTTGATACTTCTGTGGCTCCTGCTGCTGATGCGGAGGAGGATGATTATGTGGGAGATTATGAGGATGAGGTTGATCAAAATCAGCACTACGTGCAGCCACCTGTACCACCACCAGCAGGTCGACCTCAGGTATATATTCGTAATGGTAGGCCTGCACCACCACCTCAGGTACGAGATGATGTCCATATTCCTAAACTGAAATTGAATATTCCACCATTTGAGGGTAGATATGTTCCTGATATATATCTTACTTGGGAGTTAGAAACTGAACAACGATTTACATGTTTACAATATCCTCAGGAGAGACGAGTTGCTGCTGCTGTTTGTGCTTTCACTAGTTTTGCATGTGTATGGTGGTCTGAACATTGTAGATTATATCCTATTCCAACTACTTGGGCTGCTTTGAAAACTGCTATGCGTACGCGTTGGGTTCCACCATATTATCAACGTGAATTGCTTCAAAAATTGCAGCATTTAAGACAAGGTGATAGAGGCGGGGTGTCCCGATCTTTCGATGAGATGATAACTATCGATTTGGTGGAGACGACTTTGACGATCCGACTACAAACGTGCAACGACGTTGTGCCTTAGCAATCGCTAAACCAACTCCGAGAGGTTATTGACCACGCCGGAACACGATCAACCTGACCACGAAGGTCTATTCCTGCAAGCAATCGAAGAACAAGCAAGAATATGATAAAAGCAATCTGAATATCGCGAATATGTATGAAGTATTGATAATGGTGGGGATCCGAAAAGTGGTCTTGGTCTGGTCGTTGGACACAAACGAAGCACACGAAGTTGCAATGGCTAACTTTTAACTAAACAAATCCCAAGGAAAAGCTACTAGATGGATCTACTTATATAGGAGCAAGGGGTGGCGGCCAAGGAGGTGGGAGGACGTCCCAAGGCAGCCTAAAACTAAATCTAGGTCGTACAAGGCCAATGGGCCCAAGTGGAGGTGATGTAACACCTTTGGACTTGTAGTTTGACTCGGATTCTGCTGCAGCATCAGATTGTTTCGTCCACAACTCAACGCTCCGGACGAATTTGAAGGTGATTCCAATTGGGTTGGAAAGTGCACGAAATCTAGTTTCCAACAAAAAAAGAATCACCCAATTCGAAGTCCGTATGAAAAACTTGTGTGCGTTTTGAGTCAGGTATGTCTGTGCAGTCCGAATCTGGATCCAGAACGTGAGAGACTTGGACTCTATCTTCTCTTGGGCCAAAAGTGACGTGAGAGAACTTTTTGGACAGCATTCATCATTCTCATGTAGAGATGGAAGATCAGTACCTTTGTCATTACCTCTTATGATCAACTCAGATGATGTAGCCACTCTCGGGGCCGATGTGTCACATGGTGGAGGCGATGTAGTCCTGATAATAACGGATGTGGTTGTCATAGTATGCCTAGTAGTTGAAGGAACAATCATATCAACTCTTGGAATGTGCACCGTGCGCTTGTTCTCCTCGTGGCCAACACGTCGTTTTATTTCCTGTTCAGCTTTGCAAGCAAGATGAAACAAATGGTCCATAGGATAACACTCTTCATGAATTAGTATCTCTTGAATATCACGGTTTAATCCTCCCCAAAATCTATCCATAAAATCATCTTCACTTTCTTCTAAAGAGGAATGCAACAAGGTAGTTTGTAAATCATCATAATATTTTGTTACAGTTTCACTACCTTGTTTTAAGTGTTGCAACTTCTTAATCATGTCACGAGTATAATAAGCAGGGACGAAAGTATGTCGCATGGCAAGTTTCAAATCATCCCAAGTAGTAGGTATATAATCAGGGTGTAACCGACAATATTCACTCCACCAAACCAAAGCATAACCAGTGAAAGAACCAACCGCAACCTTAACCTTTTTATGTTCATCGAAATTATGGGAAGCAAATACATTTTTTATGTCGAACTCCCATTCAATATATAAAGCAGGTTTAAAACGGTCATTAAATGGTGGTATAGATACATTAACCTGATCATGTGCATTTGGATGTTTGTGCACCTCTCGTGACGGTTGTGGTATTTGCAAAGGTGGTGGCACGTCTCCCGCGATCGACAAAGCCCATGAATTGACTCTGGATCCTGTCATGATTAGTAGAACAAGAAACAAAATCCAAAAATAATGTTCCTATAACTACTAGGATGTGGTGGTAAAACGCTCACAGTAAAGCAAATATCAATGTCTTACAAGTTCTTACCATGCAGCAGGCGGTGATCGGCAACCTGCGGTGTCAAGTAACTCCGAATATTGAGTAAAGCGATTGCCTGGGGAGCATACGTATACACGGTGTAGAAATATGTGGAGCTGGGTTGGCTATATATGGTAGCAAAAGATTAGCAATAATCAATTCAGAGATGCAATATTGAATAAACGCTCAACGACGGTACTGTGCTGGTCCTAGGCTAGATCGGACTAGAGACGCGAGCCTAGAACACTAATGAGGTCACAGCGTAGCACAACTAGAATCAATCAAGGATACTAAGTAGCTCTGGACAGCAAGATATAAGTGAAGATCACAACGGCAGTGAAGGTAATGATGAAAAACAATTGTCAAGCAGGATATACAACAACTCTCTCCAACTTTCCTCTTGAAAAGTTTGAGCCAATTTTCTGATAAATTCTTTCAAAGAATGCTACTAACTCAAGCTTTCCAATGCAACAAGAATCACTCAATTCCGAGTTGATATGAGGAGTCAAAGAATTCTAAAACTGGCCTGAAAAATTGGAACAAGCTGTGTTCACGAACTTCGGAGGGCAAAAAGACCTATTTAGAAGCCGATTTTGAGGTGTCAAATATTGAACTAGCTTCTGCAACAATTTAGATGCGGCTTGTCGCTAGCTTCAATTTGAGTACTCACGGAGCCAAAACGGACTTCGTATGAGGAAGATACACCTGTTTTACTGAACAGTGCGCAAAACAGATTCCAATCCGAATTCTGATACGAGATTGATTCTAGATAGATCCAATTTTTTTTCTTCTCTATTTTTTTCTCACTCTATTTTTTTTCTTTTTCTTCTCTCTCTGACCTTTTTTTACTTTTTTTTCTCTCTTTTTTTTCTCCTTCTTTTTTTTTCTCTCTCTCGTTCCAAACAAACTAGATAAGATGCAGATAGGATCAAGCGAAGATGTGAATGATCTCAACTATGATTATGACAATGAACGGTGGGTAGCACGTGGTGGAAACTGATGGATGGATGGTGGACAGCGGAAGGGATAACGATGCAGTGGTGGCGTGACAAATGTGAACAAAACTCGAAACTCTAAACGACCTAGACACTAAGACCAGCAACTCGACACGACGATGCAACCGATAATTCAACTATGCAAGCAATGAAAAGAAAATTGCAAAGGCTCAGACTGGCTTGGACCAAGGATGAATAGATCTAACTCTTTTTTGTGGCTTTTTCTTGGACAATAGGTAAGAAAATAAATCTAATCTAGGAAAACTGGAAATTCTCACCGAGCAACCTGAAAACTGATACCACTTGATAGAGGCGGGGTGTCCCGATCTTTCGATGAGATGATAACTATCGATTTGGTGGAGACGACTTTGACGATCCGACTACAAACGTGCAACGACGTTGTGCCTTAGCAATCGCTAAACCAACTCCGAGAGGTTATTGACCACGCCGGAACACGATCAACCTGACCACGAAGGTCTATTCCTGCAAGCAATCGAAGAACAAGCAAGAATATGATAAAAGCAATCTGAATATCGCAAATATGTATGAAGTATTGATAATGGTGGGGATCCGAAAAGTGGTCTTGGTCTGGTCGTTGGACACAAACGAAGCACACGAAGTTGCAATGGCTAACTTTTAACTAAACAAATCCCAAGGAAAAGCTACTAGATGGATCTACTTATATAGGAGCAAGGGGTGGCGGCCAAGGAGGTGGGAGGACGTCCCAAGGCAGCCTAAAACTAAATCTAGGTCGTACAAGGCCAATGGGCCCAAGTGGAGGTGATGTAACACCTTTGGACTTGTAGTTTGACTCGGATTCTGCTGCAGCATCAGATTGTTTCGTCCACAACTCAACGCTCCGGACGAATTTGAAGGTGATTCCAATTGGGTTGGAAAGTGCACGAAATCTAGTTTCCAACAAAAAAAGAATCACCCAATTCGGAGTCCGTATGAAAAACTTGTGTGCGTTTTGAGTCAGGTATGTCTGTGCACTCCGAATCTGAATCCAGAACGTGAGAGACTTGGACTCTATCTTCTCTTGGGCCAAAAGTGACGTGAGAGAACTTTTTGGACAGCAAATAAACATCTCTTTCTTCCTTATCTTCATATGTGGATTGTACAAATGTCCCATACACCTGCAATTAGACAAAACACAAAAGTGTGTGAAGTATTTTTGTTCTGGATAACATAAATAGATTATCGAATAGTTTGCACTAGAAATCACCTGACAAATATGCATATATGCAATATTTTTGGTCATATCCAAGGTAGTCATGTCCTCATCACAAGGGAAAAAATCTGTAGAAGAATATTATCAGGAATTACAAACTGGCATGATTAGATGTGGTATTGTTGAGGAGAATGAATCTATGCTTGCACGTTTTCTGGGTGGATTAAATAGAGAGATTCAGACCATTCTAGACTATAAGGAGTATACTAATATCACTCGTTTATTCCATCTTGCTTGTAAAGCTGAACGTGAAGTGCAGGATCGACAAGCATTGGGGCGAACTAACTTTTCTGCAGGCCGACCTTCATCATGGACACCACGTGCATCTTCTACTTCAACTGCACCAGCACCTCCATCCGGTGCCACTTCCAGCCGTGATACAAGAAAACAGGCACAACCACCATTATCTGCCAAGAGCGCACCTGCGGGGCCTGCACAACGTTCTTCTTCTTCCATGGCATCAACAGGGCACACAAGTGATATTATTTGTCGTCATTGTAAGGGAGGAGGTCATTATGCGAGAGAATGCAAATCTCCGCATGTGATGATTGCTACCGCGGATGGTGGATATGAGTCTGCTAGTGACTATGATGAGGAGACTTTGGCTCTTATTACACGTGAAGAACATGGTGGAGATGATTCTGATCCTGAGACGCAATACATGGCTCCTGAAGACGCTGACAGGTATGAATGTTTAGTTGCTCAACGTGTTTTGAGTGTGCAGATCACACAAGCTGAGCAAAATCAGAGGCACAATTTGTTCCATACCAAGAGAGTTGTGAAGGAACGTTCTGTGCGCGTCATCATAGACGGAGGGAGGTGCAACAACTTGGCTAGCATGGAGATGGTGGAGAAGCTTTCTCTCACCACAAGACCACATCCACATCCTTACTACATCCAATGGTTCAACAACAGCGGCAAGGTTAAGGTAACACGTACTGTTCGTGTGCATTTTAGTATCTCTACATATGCTGATTATGTTGATTGTGATGTGGTACCTATGCAAGCATGTTCCTTATTACTTGGTAGACCATGGCAATTTGATAAAAATTCTGTACACCATGGTAGAAACAATCACTATACTCTTGTTCATAAGGATAAAAATATTACTTTGCTTCCTATGACTCCTGATTCCATTTTGAAAGATGATATTAATAGAGCTAATAAAGCAAAATAGGAGACGAATAAGAGTGAAAATCAGATTGTGGCAAAAGAATTTGAGCAACA
This sequence comes from Triticum dicoccoides, assembly GCF_002162155.2. Classification (NCBI taxonomy): domain Eukaryota; kingdom Viridiplantae; phylum Streptophyta; class Magnoliopsida; order Poales; family Poaceae; genus Triticum; species Triticum dicoccoides. The sequence continues at coordinate 315,348,893 of NC_041391.1, forward strand.
AATGAAGCCTAATAATAAACCATCTAGTGTTGCTTCTGAAATTAAATTGAAAAGTGCATGTTTATTTGCCACCAAATCTGATATTGATGAGCTAGATTTCAGCAAATCTGTTTGCTATGCTTTTGTGTGCAAAGAGGCATTATTTTCATTCGAGGACGTGCCTTCCTCTTTGCCTCCTGCTGTCACTAACATTTTGCAGGACTTCGCTGACGTCTTTCCACAAGACGTGCCACCGGGATTACCGCCTATTCGAGGGATTGAGCATCAGATTGACTTAATTCCCGGTGCTTCACTGCCAAACCGTGCACCATACTGTACCAATCCAGAGGAGACGAAGGAGATTATGCGTCAAGTACAAGAGCTTCTCGACAAAGGTTATATACGCGAATCCCTTAGTCCTTGTGCTGTTCCTATTATTCTAGTGCCGAAAAAGGATGGTACATCACGTATGTGTGTTGATTGTAGAGGCATTAATAATATTACTATTCGTTATCGTCATCCTATTCCTAGGCTGGATGATATGCTTGATGAATTGAGTGGCTCTACAATATTCTCCAAAGTTGATTTGCGTAGTGGATACCATCAAATTCGTATGAAATTGGAAGATGAATGGAAAACATCATTCAAAACTAAGTTTGGATTATATGAGTGGTTAGTCATGCCTTTTGGGTTAACTAATGCACCTAGTACTTTCATGAGATTAATGAACGAAGTTTTACATGCTTTCATTGGACGATTTGTGGTAGTTTACTTTGATGACATATTGATTTATAGCAGATCTTTGGAAGAACATTTGGAACATTTACGTGCTGTTTTTATTGCTCTACGTGATGCACGTTTGTTTGGTAACCTTGGGAAGTGCACCTTTTGCACCGACCGAGTATCTTTTCTTGGCTATGTTGTTACTCCACAGGGAATTGAAGTTGATAAAGCCAAGATTGAAGCTATTGAGAGTTGGCCGTAACCCAAAATGGTCACACAAGTGAGGAGTTTTCTTGGCCTCGCTGGATTCTATAGGCGTTTTGTGAGAGATTTCAGCACCATTGCTGCACCTCTCAATGAGCTTACTAAGAAAGATGTGCCTTTTCTTTGGGGTACCGCACAGGAAGAAGCCTTCTCGGTATTGAAAGATAAGTTGACACATGCTCCTTTACTCCAACTTCCCGATTTTAATAAGACTTTTGAGCTTGAATGTGATGCTAGTGGAATTGGATTAGGCGGTGTGTTATTACAAGATGGCAAACCTGTTGCATACTTTTATGAAAAATTGAGTGGGCCTAGTCTGAATTATTCTACTTATGATAAAGAATTATATGCTCTTGTTCGGACTTTAGAAACATGGCAACATTATTTATGGCCCAAAGAATTTGTTATACATTCTGATCATGAATCTTTGAAACATATTAAAAGTCAAGCTAAACTGAATCGTAGACATGCTAAATGGGTTGAATTCATTGAGACTTTTCTTTATGTCATTAAACACAAGAAGGGAAAAGAAAATGTTATTGCTGATGCATTGTCTCGCCGCTATACTATGCTTTCACAACTTGACTTCAAAATATTTGGTTTGGAGACCATCAAAGATCAATATGTGCATGATGCTAATTTTAAAGATGTAATGCAGAATTGTAAAGAAGGAAGAATGTGGAACAAGTTCGTCGTTAACGATGGATTTGTGTTTCATGCTAACAAGCTATGCATTCCAGCCAGCTCCGTTCGTCTTTTGTTGTTGCAGGAGGCGCATGGAGGAGGATTAATGGGACACTTTGGCGTGAAGAAGACGGAGGACGTACTTGCTACACATTTCTTTTGGCCAAAGATGAGACGGGATGTTGAGCGTTTTATTGCTCGATGCACTACATGTCAAAAAGCTAAGTCACGACTCAATCCTCATGGTTTATATATGCCTTTGCCTGTACCTAGTGTTCCTTGGGAGGATATATCTATGGACTTTGTTTTAGGTTTACCTCGAACAAAGATGGGGAGGGATAGCATATTTGTTGTCGTGGATAGATTCTCGAAAATGGCAGACTTTATACCATGTCATAAAAGCGATGATGCTGTTAATGTTGCTGATTTGTTCTTTCGTGAAATTATTCGCTTGCATGGTGTGCCAAATACTATTGTTTCAGATCGTGATACTAAATTTCTTAGCCACTTTTGGAGATGTTTATGGGCTAAGTTGGGGACTAAACTGCTTTTTAGTACTACTTGTCACCCCCAAACTGATGGACAAACTGAAGTAGTCAATAGAACGTTGTCTACTATGCTTAGGGCTGTTTTGAAGAATAATAAGAAAATGTGGGAGGAATGCTTGCCTCATATTGAATTTGCTTATAATCGTTCATCGCATTCTACTACTAAGATGTGCCCTTTTGAAGTTGTGTATGGTTTCCTACCTCGTGCACCTATTGATTTGTTGCCTCTTCCATCTTCGGAGAAGGTTAATTTTGATGCTAAACAATGTGCTGAATTGATTTTAAAAATGCATGAGTTAACTAAGGAAAACATTGAGCGTATGAATGCTAAATATAAACTTGCTGGAGATAAGGGTAGAAAACATGTTGTGTTTGCACCTGGAGATCTTGTTTGGTTACATTTGCGTAAGGATAGATTTCCTGATTTGCGCAAATCAAAGCTAATGCCATGTGCTGATGGTCCCTTTAAGGTGTTAGAGAAAATAAATGATAATGCATATAAACTTGAGCTGCCTGCAGATTTTGGGGTTAGTCCCACTTTTCACATTGCAGATTTGAAGCCTTATTTGGGTGAGGAAGATGAGTTTCCGTCGAGGACGACTTCATTTCAAGAAGGGTAGGATGATTAGGACATCAATACCATTGTTACACCCACAGCCCCTACTGCTACATATACGGGACCAATTACTAGAGCTCGCGCACGCCAATTAAATTATCAGGTACTTTCGTTTCTTGGTAATGATTCTAATGTTCATGAGAATATGATGCTGCCTAAATTGGATACATTTGTTTTGCTTACAAATGAAGGGCCTAGCTTGGAGAAGGATGAACATTGGAGCAAGAACAAGCATGGAGATGATGCCATGCGCAAGGGGAACAAGAACGGAGTTACAAGTGATGATTTCAGGACTTTGAAGCCACCATAATGGGTGCATGAAGCCTTGGACGAAATATACAAGATGCCACTTCATAAATTTCGTCCCGAGGCTATTATAGGTGCTGCGTCACCTTTTTATTGGGCCAGGCCCATGTAATTTCGAAATACATAGGTATAGGCTATTTTTAGAGTCCGTATGTGTGGGGAAACAAGAGATAGGGTTGATTTCGGACCCGTCCACCAAGGGCCACGAAATTCCCCCTCTCTTCCTCCATATATACAGCCCTTAGGGCACCGTTTAGACTTTGGGTTTCGTTTAGATTAAAAGTTCGCCATAGCTGCAACTTCGCGTACTTCGTTTGTGTTCAACGACCAGACAAAGGCGTCACAGAAACCCACCTTGATCAATAAAGCTTTCATCTTATATTCGCAATATCCAGATTGCAATCTTAGTTTCTTGCTTGTTCTTCGTTTGCTCGCAGGAAACAGCCATCGTGGTCAGGTTGATCGTGCTCCGGCGTGGTCAATAACCTCTCGGAGTTGGTTTAGCGATTGCTAAGGCGCGACGTCCTCGCACGTTCGTAGTCGGATCGTCAAAGTCGACTTCCACCAAAGCGATATCTATCTTCTCATCGAAAGATGGGACACCTTTGCCTCTATCAAAAGATCGAGGAGGTCTCGATATGAGGAGAAGGCAGAGAGGAAAGAGCTCTAGCTTGGGGATTCCCAAGGATACTCAAGAGTATAAGCTTGGGGATGCCCCGGAAGGCATCCCATCTTTCTTTAACAAGTATCTGTATGTTTTTGTTTTTGTTTCGTTCATGCGATATGTGTAAACCTTGGAGCTTCTTTTGTGTTTACTTTTTACTTTTCTTTTATGCACCATGCTGGTATGAGATAGTCCATGGTTGATTTATAGAATACTCGTTGCACTTCTGATGAGGACATCAATACAATTGTTACACCCACAGCCCCTGCTGCTATACATACTGGACCAATTACTAGAGCTCGTGCACGCCAACTAAATTACCAGGTACTTCCGTTTCTTGGTAATGATTCTAATGTTCATGAGAATATGATGCTGCCTAAATTGGATACATTTGTTTTGCTTACAAATGAAGGGCCTAGCTTGGAGAAGGATGAACATTGGAGCAAGAATGATAGAGGTGAGGGTGTCCCGATCTTTCGATGAGATGATAACTATCGATTTGGTGGAGACGACTTTGACGATCCGACTACAAACGTGCACGATGTTGCGCCTTAGCAATCGCTAAACCAACTCCGAGAGGTTATTGACCAAGCTGGAGCACGATCAACCTGACCACGAAGGTCTATTCCTGCAAGCAATCGAAGAACGAGCAAGAATATGATAAAGCAATCTGAATATTGTGAATATATATGAAGTATTGATAATGGTGGGGATCCGTAAGCGGTCTTGGTCTGGTCGTTGGACACAAACGAAGTACACGAAGTTGCAATGGCTAACTTTTAACTAAACAAATCCCAAGGAAAAGCTACTAGATGGATCTACTTATATAGGAGCTAGGGGTGGCGGCCAAGGAGGTGGGAGGACGTCCCAAGGCAGCCTAAAACTAAATCTAGGTCGTACAAGGCCAATGGGCCCAAGTGGAGGTGATGTAACACCTTTGGACTTGTAGTTTGACTCGGATTCTGGTGCAGTATCAGATTGTTTCGTCCACAACTCAACGCTCCGGACGAATTTGAAGGTGATTCCAATTGGGTTGGAAAGTGCACGAAATCTAGTTTCCAACAAAAAAAGAATCACCCAATTCGGAGTCCGTATGAAAAACTTGTGTGCGTTTTGAGTCAGGTATGTCTGTGCAGTCCGAATCTGAATCCAGAACGTGAGAGACTTGGACTCTATCTTCTCTTGGGCCAAAAGTGACGTGAGAGAACTTTTTGGACAGCAAATAAACATCTCTTTCTTCCTTATCTTCATATGTGGATTGTACAAATGTCTCATACACCTGCAATTAGACAAAACACAAAAGTGTGTGAAGTATTTTTGTTCTGGATAACATAAATAGATTATTGAATAGTTTGCACTAGAAATCACCTGACAAATATGCATATATGCTGATGAGGACATCAATACAATTGTTACACCCACAGCCCCTGCTGCTATACATACTGGACCAATTACTAGAGCTCGTGCACGCCAACTAAATTACCAGGTACTTTCGTTTCTTGGTAATGATTCTAATGTTCATGAGAATATGATGCTGCCTAAATTGGATACATTTGTTTTGCTTACAAATGAAGGGCCTAGCTTGGAGAAGGATGAACATTGGAGCAAGAACAAGCATGGAGATGATGGCATGCGCAAGGGGAACAAGAACGGAGTTACAAGTGATGATTTCAGGACTTTGAAGCCACCATAATGGGTGCATGAAGCCTTGGACGAAATATACAAGATGCCACTTCACAAATTTCGTCCCGAGGCTATTTTAGGTGCTGCATCACCTTATTATTGGGCCAGGCCCATGTAATTTCGAAATACATAAGTATAGGCTATTTTTAGAGTCCGTATGTGTGGGGAAACAAGAGATAGGGTTGATTTCGGACCCCTCCACCAAGGGCCACGAAATTCCCCCCCTCTTCCTCCATATATACAGCCCTTAGGGCATCGTTTAGACTTTGGGTTTTGTTTAGATTAAAAGTTCGCCATAGCTGCAACTTCGCGTACTTCGTTTGTGTTCAACGACCAGACAAAGGCGTCACAGAACCCCACCTTGATCAATAAAGCTTTCATCTTATATTCGCAATATCCAGATTGCAATCTCAGTTTCTTGCTTGTTCTTCGTTTGCTCGCAGGAAACAGACCCTCGTGGTCAGGTTGATCGTGCTCCGGCGTGGTCAATAACCTCTCGGAGTTGGTTTAGCGATTGCTAAGGCGCGACGTCCTCGCACGTTCGTAGTCGGATCGTCAAAGTCGACTTCCACCAAAGCGAAATCCATCATCTCATCGAAAGACGGGACACCTCCGCCTCTATCAAAGGGGTGGCGGCCAAGGAGGTGGGAGGACGTCCCAAGGCAGCCTAAAACTAAATCTAGGTCGTACAAGGCCAATGGGCCCAAGTGAAGGTGATGTAACACCTTTGGACTTGTAGTTTTACTCGGATTCTGCTGTAGCATCAGATTGTTTCGTCCACAACTCAATGCTCTGGACGAATTTGAAGGTGATTCCAATTGGGTTGGAAAGTGCACGAAATCTAGTTTCCAACAAAAAAAGAATCACCCAATTCGGAGTCCGTATGAAAAACTTGTGTGCGTTTTCAGTCAGGTATGTCTGTGCAGTCCGAATCTGAATCCAGAACGTGAGAGACTTGGACTCTATCTCTTGTTGGGCCAAAAGTGACGTGAGAGAACTTTTTGGACAGCAAATAAACATCTCTTTCTTCCTTATCTTCATATGTGGATTGTACAAATGTCCCATACACCTGCAATTAGACAAAACACAAAAGTGTGTGAAGTATTTTTGTTCTGGATAACATAAATAGATTATTGAATAGTTTGCAGTAGAAATCACCTGACAAATATGCATATATGCAATATTTTTGGTCATATCCAAGGTAGTCATGTCCTCATCATCCTCCCCTTCTTGAAAATAAAGCCGTCCTCGGCGTTGCTTAATCTGAAATGTGGCTAACAAAAGAGACAAGGTGTACATGTTGTATATGTATATGTCATCCATTTTTACTTCCCTTGATTTTTGCATATATGACACATGAATAGATGAGTAACTTGCATAGTTCATAAAATCTAAAGCCAAAAAATTAGCACAAGAAGTAGAAGGCATGAAAATATTGCAACTCAGTTTGCACATATAAGTGAAGCTCTTATTCATTTCAAAAGATTGACAATGTTCATCATTAAACCATCCCAACATTGGTGAATAAACCTTACTTTCATCAAATTTACATGCTACAACATGCTTAAATAAGCAAACATGAAATAAGTCATTCAACACAGAATCATCACCAAGATTAGAGGTCATATCAAAATGATTAAACATTGGTTCTTTTGCATCAATAGTTAATTCAATGTGTGCACTCAAAATTGTTGGTATTTCAGTTGTTTGATCACATGGCAAAGTCAAATTATCAACGTAGTCCTCTAAAATAGGTGGTGTGATCAAAGTAGTGGGTAGCTCATCAGATGGTGCATTCAAATTGACAAGGCATTCATCATTCTCATGTAGAGATGGAAGATCAGTACCTTTGTCATTACCTCTTATGATCAACTCAGATGATGTAGCCACTCTCGGGGGCGATGTGTCACATGGTGGAGGTGATGTAGTCCTGACAACAACGGATGTGGTTGTCATAGTATGCCTAGTAGTTGAAGGAACAATCATATCAACTCTTGGAATGTGCACCGTGCGCTTGTTCTCCTCGTGGCCAACATGTCGTTTTATTTCCTGTTCAGCTTTGCAAGCAAGATGAAACAAATGGTCCATAGGATAACACTCTTCATGAATTAGTATCTCTTGAATATCACGGTTTAATCCTCCCCAAAATCTATCCACAAAATCATCTTCACTTTCTTCTAAAGAGGAATGCAACAAGGTAGTTTGTAAATCATCATAATATTTTGTTACAGTTTCACTACCTTGTTTTAAGTGTTGCAACTTCTTAATCATGTCACGAGTATAATAAGCAGGGACGAAAGTATGTCGCATGGCAAGTTTCAAATCATCCCAAGTAGTAGGTATATAATCAGGGTGTAACCGACAATATTCACTCCACCAAACCAAAGCATAACCAGTGAAAGAAGCAACCGCAACCTTAACCTTTTTATGTTCATCAAAATTATGGGAAGCAAATATATTTTTTATGTCGAACTCCCATTCAATATATAAAGCAGGTTTAAAACGGCCATTAAATGGTGGTATAGATACATTAACCTGATCATGTGCATTTGGATGTTTGTGCACCTCTCGTGACGGTTGTGGTATTTGCAAAGGTGGTGGCACGTCTCCCGCGATCGACAAAGCCCATGAATTGACTCTGGATCCTGTCATGATTAGTAGAACAAGAAACAAAACCCAAAAATAATGTTCCTATAACTACTAGGATGTGGTGGTAAAACGCTCACAGTAAAGCAAATATCAATGTCTTACAAGTTCTTACCATGCAGCAGGCGGTGATCGGCAACCAGCGGTGTAAAGTAACTCCGAATATTGAGTAAAGCGATTGCCAGGGGAGCGTACGTATACACGGTGTAGAAATATGTGGAGCTGGGTTGGCTATATATGGTAGCAAAAGATTACCAATAATCAATTCAGAGATGCAATGTTGAATAAACGCTCAACGACGGTACTGTGCTGGTCCTAGGCTAGACCGGACTAGAGACGCGAGCCTAGAACACTAATGAGGTCACGGCGTAGCACAACTAGCATCAATGAAGGATACTAAGTAGCTCTTGACAGGAAGATATAAGTGAAGATCACAACGGCAGTGAAGATAATGATGAAAAACAACTGCCAAGCAGGATATACAACAACTCTCTCTCCAACTTTCCTCTTGAAAAGTTTGAGACAATTTTCTGATAAATTCTTTCAAAGAATGCTACTAACTCAAGCTTTCCAATGCAAAAAGAATCACTCAATTCCGAGTTGATATGAGGAGTCAAAGAATTCTAAAACTGGCCTGAAAAATTGGAACAAGTTGTGTTCACGAACTTCGGAGGGCAAAAAGACCTATTTAGAAGACGATTTTGAGGTGTCAAATATTGAACTAGCTTCTGCAACTATTTAGATGCGGCTCGTCGCTATCTTCAATTTGAGTACTTACGGAGCCAAAACTGACTTCGTATGAGGAAGATATACCTGTTTTACTGAACAGTGCGCAAAACAGATTTCAATCCGAATTCAGGTACGAGATTGATTCTAGATAGATCCAATTCTTTTTCTCTCCTTTTTTTTCTCACGCTTTTTTTTCTTTTTCTTCTCTCTCTTTTTCTTTTTTTTCTTTCCTTTTTTCTCTTTTTTTTTCTCTCTCTTTTTTTTCTCCCTCTTTCCAAGACAAACTAGATAAGATGCAGATTGGATCAGGCGAAGATGTGAATGACCTCAATTATGATTATGACAATGAACAGTGCGTAGCACATGGTGGAAATTAATAGATGGGATGGCGGACGGCGGAAGGGATAATGATGCAGCGGCGGCGTGACTAATGAAAACAGAACTCGAAACTCTAAAGGAATTAGACACTAAGACCAGCAACTGACACGACGATGCAACCGATAATTCAACTATGCAAGCAATGAATAGAAAATTGCAAAGGTTCAGACTGGCTTGGACAAAGGATGAACAGATCTAACCTTTTTTTTTTGTGGCTTTTTCTTGGACAATAGGTAAGAAAAAAATCTAATCTAGGAAAAACTGGAAATTCTCACCGAGCAACCTGAAAACTGATACCACTTGATAGAGGCGAGGGTGTCCCGATCTTTCGATGAGATGATAACTATCGATTTGGTGGAGACGACTTTGACGATCCGACTACAAACGTGCACGACGTTGCGCCTTAGCAATCGCTAAACCAACTCCGAGAGGTTATTGACCAAGCTGGAGCACGATCAACCTGACCACGAAGGTCTATTCCTGCAAGCAATCGAAGAACGAGCAAGAATATGATAAAGCAATCTGAATATTGCGAATATATATGAAGTATTGATAATGGTGGGGATCCGTAAGCGGTCTTGGTCTGGTCGTTGGACACAAACGAAGTACACGAAGTTGCAATGGCTAACTTTTAACTAAACAAATCCCAAGGAAAAGCTACTAGATGGATCTACTTATATAGGAGCTAGGGGTGGCGGCCAAGGAGGTGGGAGGACGTCCCAAGGCAGCTTAAAACTAAATCTAGGTCGTACAAGGCCAATGGGCCCAAGTGGAGGTGATGTAACACCTTTGGACTTGTAGTTTGACTCGGATTCTGGTGCAGTATCAGATTGTTTCGTCCACAACTCAACGCTCCGGACGAATTTGAAGGTGATTCCAATTGGGTTGGAAAGTGCACGAAATCTAGTTTCCAACAAAAAAAGAATCACCCAATTCGGAGTCCGTATGAAAAACTTGTGTGCGTTTTGAGTCAGGTATGTCTGTGCAGTCCGAATCTGAATCCAGAACGTGAGAGACTTGGACTCTATCTTCTCTTGGGCCAAAAGTGACGTGTGAGAACTTTTTGGACAGCAAATAAACATCTCTTTCTTCCTTATCTTCATATGTGGATTGTACAAATGTCTCATACACCTGCAATTAGACAAAACACAAAAGTGTGTGAAGTATTTTTGTTCTGGATAACATAAATAGATTATTGAATAGTTTGCACTAGAAATCACCTGACAAATATGCATATATGCAATATTTTTGGTCATATCCAAGGTAGTCATGTCCTCATCAAAGAACAAGCATGGAGATGATGGCATGCGCAAGGGGAACAAGAACGGAGTTACAAGTGATGATTTCAGGACTTTGAAGCCACCATAATGGGTGCATGAAGCCTTGGACAAAATATACAAGATGCCACTTCATAAATTTCGTCCCGAGGCTATTTTAGGTGCTGCGTCACCTTATTATTGGGCCAGGCCCATGTAATTTCGAAATACATAAGTATAGGCTATTTTTAGAGTCTGTATGTGTGGGGAAACAAGATATAGGGTTGATTTCGGACCCCTCCACCAAGGGCCACGAAATTCCCCCCCTCTTCCTCCATATATACAGCCCTTAGGGCATCGTTTAGACTTTGGGTTTTGTTTAGATTAAAAGTTCGCCATAGCTGCAACTTCGCGTACTTCGTTTGTGTTCAACGACCAGACAAAGGCGTCACAGAACCCCACCTTGATCAATAAAGCTTTCATCTTATATTCGCAATATCCAGATTGCAATATCAGTTTCTTGCTTGTTCTTCGTTTGCTTGCAGGAAACAGACCCTCGTGGTCAGGTTGATCGTGCTCCGGCATGGTCAATAACCTCTCTGAGTTGGTTTAGCGATTGCTAAGGCGCGACGTCCTTGCACGTTCGTAGTCGGATCGTCAAAGTCGACTGCCACCAAAGCGATATCCATCATCTCATCGAAAGACGGGACACCTTTGCCTCTATCAAGTGGTATCAGATTTCCAGGTTGCTCGGTGAGATTTTACAGTTTTTCGTAGTTTAGATCGAGTCTGTTCTTCATACCTATAGTCCACGAAAAAGCCACAAAAAAAATTAGGGTTAGTTCATCATATCCGAACCAATCTGAGCCTTTGCATAATCTTTTTAGGGTTTTGCTTTGTTGAATTTGCGGTTGCATTGTCGTGTCTAGTTGCTGGTCTTAGAGTCTAGTCTTTTAAGTTTCGAGTTCTGGTCATAAGTTATCACGCCGCCGCCGCACCATCATCATCACCCCCGCCATCTACCACCACCGGTTATCCGCCACCGCTTCGAATCCGTATCCATATACCACCACAGCTGTCATATACCACCACCGCTGCCATCTACCACCATATATCCACCACCAATCCGAGTTCTTGTCATATTAGGTTTGTTTTCGAGATCCATCTAGATTCCGATTCGTGTTTCCTTGCCGGAGTAGGTCTCGGAAAAAAAAGAGTCCGGAAACCACGCTCCGTTTAGGCCGAAAATTTTTCAAAAACGCATTTTTCGAAAAAATTTCTGGCTATCCTATTTTTAGGTGTTTTTGAGTGTTTTGAGACAGGTGCCATTATAGAAAGTTTTTTTTTGACCCGTTTCCAGTTTTTGGGTCCGGGCAGTCGAAAAAAAAAATTGGTCGAAAAAATTTCGTGCCCATCCTGTCAGTTTGAGCTAGGAAGAGTTTTGAGACACTCGCCATTATAGTGATTTTTCGCAAAAAAAAAGAGTGCAAAAAAAAAGAGCGAAAAAAAAATTCCAGAGTGTGCTTTTCCCTTGTTTACGTGCCGCGCCGTGATTTTGTTGGTGTTCTAGGCTCGCGTCTCTAGCACAGTCTAGCCTAGGACCAGCACAGTACCGTCGTTGAGCGTTTATTCAACTTTGCATCTCTGAATTGATTATTGCTGACCCTTTTTGCTACCATATTATAAGCCTTCCCAGCTCCACATACATCTACGTCGTGCGTTTGACTCTCCCTGGTAATCGCTCTATCCAAGCTTTGAGAGTTTTGGCTACAATGGTTGCCGATCACCGCCTGTTGCTGGGTAAGAACTGGTAAGAATTTGAGTTTTGCTTGACGGATTTGTGACACCCACCACCACCTCTTGTTAGTAGTCTATAGGATCATATTCTTGTGTGTTTCTATTGCTGCTAACCATGCCAGGATCACAAGCCGACGAGACTGACTGCAAGAACATGACGAATAAGGATTTGCATGATAAATTTCAGCAAATGATGAGTGGACAGGTGCAAGACGTGCTAAACAGATTTGAAGAGGCCATGGAGAAGATAGATGGCATGGAGAACACGTTCGAAACAAAGCTCGATAACAAGTTTAATGAATTGCTCGCGCGTCTTCCACCACCACCACCCGCTGCACCTAACGCACCTCTCAAACAACAACAACAACGACTACCTCCACGTCATGAAATAGACCTCCGCCGAGCGAGCCGTGTTCCTCTTGCGTTTGGCCAAACTGTTGGTGCTGCTGTTGATACTTCTGTGGCTCCTGCTGCTGATGCGGAGGAGGATGATTATGTGGGAGATTACGAGGATGAGGTTGCTCAAAATCAGAACTACGTGCAACCACAAGCACCACCACCAGCAGGTCGACCTCAGGTATATATTCGTAATGGTAGGCCTGCATCACCACCTCAGGTACGAGATGATGTCCATATTCCTAAACTGAAATTGAATATTCCACCATTTGAGGGTAGATATGTTCCTGATATATATCTTACTTGGGAGTTAGAAACTGAACAACGATTTACATGTTTACAATATCCCGAGGAGAGACGGGTTGCTGCTGCTGTTTGTGCTTTCACTAGTTTTGCATGTGTCTGGTGGTCTGAACATTGTAGATTATATCCTATTCCAACTACTTGGGCTGCTTTGAAAACTGCTATGCGTACGCGTTGGGTTCCACCATATTATCAACGTGAATTGCTTCAAAAATTGCAGCGTTTAAGACAAGGAAAAAATTCTGTAGAAGAATATTATCAAGAATTACAAACTGGCATGATTCGATGTGGTATTGTTGAGGAGAATGAAGCTATGCTTGCACCTTTTCTGGGTGGATTAAATAGAGAGATTCAGACCATTCTAGACTATAAGGAGTATACTAATATCACTCGTTTATTCCATCTTGCTTGTAAAGCTGAACGTGAAGTGCAGGATCGACATGCATTGCGCGAACTAACTTTTCTGCAGGCCGACCTTCATCATGGACACCGCGTGCATCTTCTACTTCAACTGCACCAGCACCTCAATCAGGTGCCTCCTACAGCCGTGATACAAGAAAACAGGAACAACCACCATTATCTGCCAAGAGCGCACCTGCCAGGCCTGCACAGAGTTCTTCTTCTTCCAGGGCATCAACAGGGCACACAAGTGATATTATTTGTCGCCGTTGTAAGGGAGGAGGTCATTATGCGAGAGAATGCAAATCTCCGCGTGTGATGATTGCTACCGAGGATGGTGGATATGAGTCCGCTAGTGACTATGATGAGGAGACGTTGGCTCTTATTACACGTGAAGAACATGGTGGAGATGATTCTAATCATGAGACACAATACATGGCTTCTGAAGACGCTGACAGGTATGAATGTATGGTTGCTCAACGTGTTTTGAGTGTGCAGGTCACACAAGCTGAGCAAAATCAGAGGCACAATTTGTTCCATACCAAGGGAGTTGTGAAGGAACGTTCTGTGCGCGTCATAATAGACGGAGGGAGCTGCAACAACTTGGCTAGCATGGAGATGGTGGAGAAGCTTTCTCTCACCACAAGACCACATCCACATCCTTACTACATCCAATGGTTCAACAACAGCGGCAAGGTTAAGGTAACACGTACTGTTCGTGTGCATTTTAGTATCTCTACATATGCTGATTATGTTGATTGTGATGTGGTACCTATGCAAGCATGTTCCTTATTACTTGGTAGACCATGGCAATTTGATAAAAATTCTGTACACCATGGTAGAAACAATCACTATACTCTTGTTCATAAGGATAAAAATATTACTTTGCTTCCTATGACTCCTGATTCCCTTTTGAAAGATGATATTAATAGAGCTAATAAAGCAAAACAGGAGAAGAATAAGAGTGAAAATCAGATTGTGGCAAAAGAATTTGAGCAACAAATGAAGCCTAATAATAAACCATCTAGTGTTGCTTCTGAAATTAAATTGAAAAGTGCATGTTTATTTGCCACCAAATCTGATATTGATGAGCTAGATTTCAGCAAATCTGTTTGCTATGCTTTTGTGTGCAAAGAGGCATTATTTTCATTCGAGGACGTGCCTTCCTCTTTGCCTCCTGCTGTCACTAACATTTTGCAGGAGTTCGCTGACGTCTTTCCACAAGACGTGCCACCGGGATTACCGCCTATTCGAGGGATTGAGCATCAGATTGACTTAATTCCCGGTGCTTCCCTGCCAAACCGTGCACCATACCATACCAATCAAGAGGAGACGAAGGAGATTATGCGTCAAGTACAAGAGCTTCTCGACAAAGGTTATATACGCGAATCCCTTAGTCCTTGTGCTGTTCCTATTATTCTAGTGCTGCAAAAGGATGGTACATCACGTATGTGTGTTGATTGTAGAGGCATTAATAATATTACTATTCGTTATCGTCATCCTATTCCTAGGCTAGATGATATGCTTGATGAATTGAGTGGCTCTACAATATTCTCCAAAGTTGATTTGCGTAGTGGATACCATCAAATTCGTATGAAATTGGGAGATGAATGGAAAACAGCATTCAAAACTAAGTTTGGATTATATGAGTGGTTAGTCATGCCTTTTGGGTTAACTAATGCACCTAGTACTTTCATGAGATTAATGAACGAAGTTTTACGTGCTTTCATTGGACGATTTGTGGTAGTTTACTTTGATGACATATTGATTTATAGCAGATCTTTGGAAGAACATTTGGAACATTTACGTGCTGTTTTTATTGCTCTACGTGATGCACGTTTGTTTGGTAACCTTGGGAAGTGCACCTTTTGCACCGACCGAGTATCTTTTCTTGGCTATGTTGTTACTCCATAGGGAATTGAAGTTGATAAAGCCAAGATTGAAGCTATTGAGAGTTGGCCGCAGCCCAAAACGGTCACACAAGTGAGGAGTTTTCTTGGCCTCGCTGGATTCTATAGGCATTTTGTGAGAGATTTCAGCACCATTGCTGCACCTCTCAATGAGCTTACAAAGAAAGATGTGCCTTTTCTTTGGGGTACCGCACAGGAAGAAGCCTTCACGGTATTGAAAGATAAGTTGACACATGCTCCTTTACTCCAACTTCCTAATTTTAATAAGACTTTTGAGCTTGAATGTGATGCTAGTGGAATTGGATTAGGAGGTGTGTTATTACAAGATGGCAAACCTGTTGCATACTTTTCTGAAAAAATGAGTGGGCCTAGTCTGAATTATTCTACTTATGATAAAGAATTATATGCTCTTGTTCGGACTTTAGAAACATGGCAACATTATTTATGGCCCAAAGAATTTGTTATACATTCTGATCATGAATCTTTGAAACATATTAAAAGTCAAGCTAAACTGAATCGTAGACATGCTAAATGGGTTGAATCCATTTAGACTTTCCCTTATGTCATTAAACACAAGAAGGGAAAAGAAAATGTTATTGCTGATGCATTGTCTCGCCGCTATACTATGCTTTCACAACTTGACTTCAAAATATTTGGTTTGGAGACCATCAAAGATCAATATGTGCATGATGCTGATTTTAAAGATGTAATGCAGAACTGTAAAGAAGGAAGAATGTGGAACAAGTTCATCGTTAACGATGGATTTGTGTTTCGTGCTAACAAGCTATGCATTCCAGCTAGCTCCGTTCGTCTTTTCTTGTTGCAGGAGGCGCATGGAGGAGGATTAATGGGACACTTTGGCGTGAAGAAGACAGAGGACGTACTTGCTACACATTTCTTTTGGCCAAAGATGAGACGGGATGTTGAGCGTTTTATTGCTCGCTGCACTACATGTCAAAAAGCTAAGTCACGACTCAATCCTCATGGTTTATATATGCCGTTACCTGTACCTAGTGTTCCTTGGGAGGATATATCTATGGACTTTGTTTTAGGTTTACCTCAAACAAAGAAGGGGAGGGATAGCATATTTGTTGTCGTGGATAGATTCTCGAAAATGGCACACTTTATACCATGTCATAAAAGCGATGATGCTGTTAATGTTGCTGATTTGTTCTTTCGTGAAATTATTCGCTTGCATGGTGTGCCAAATACTATTGTTTCAGATCGTGATACTAAATTTCTTAGCCACTTTTGGAGATGTTTATGGGCTAAGTTGGGGACTAAACTGCTTTTTAGTACTACTTGTCACCCCCAAACTGATGGACAAACTGAAGTAGTCAATAGAACGTTGTCTACTATGCTTAGGGCTGTTTTGAAGAATAATAAAAAAATGTGGGAGGAATCCTTGCCTCATATTGAATTTGCTTATAATCGTTCATTGCATTCTACTTCTAAGATGTGCCCTTTTGAAGTGGTGTATGGTTTCCTACCTCGTGCACCTATTGATTTGTTGCCTCTTCCATCTTCGGAGAAGGTTAATTTTGATGCTAAACAACATGCTGAATTGATTTTAAAAATGCATGAGTTAACTAAGGAAAACATTGAGCATATGAATGCTAAATATAAACTTGCTGGAGATAAGGGTAGAAAACATGTTGTGTTTGCACCTGGAGATCTTGTTTGGTTACATTTGCGTAAGGATAGATTTCCGGATTTGCGCAAATCAAAGTTAATGCCACGTGCTGATGGTCCCTTTAAGGTGTTAGAGAAAATAAATGATAATGCATATAAACTTGAGCTGCCTGCAGATTTTGGGGTTAGTCCCACTTTTAACATTGCAGATTTGAAGCCTTATTTGGGTGAGGAAGATGAGCTTCTGTCGAGGACGACTTCATTTCAAGAAGGGGAGGATGATGAGGACATCAATACCATTGTTACACCCACAGCCCCTACTGCTACATATACGGGACCAATTACTAGAGCTCGCGCATGCCAATTAAATTATCAGGTACTTTCGTTTCTTGGTAATGATTCTAATGTTCATGAGAATATGATGCTGCCTAAATTGGATACATTTGTTTTGCTTACAAATGAAGGGCCTAGCTTGGAGAAGGATGAACATTGGAGCAAGAACAAGCATGGAGATGATGCCATGCGCAAGGGGAACAAGAACGGAGTTACAAGTGATGATTTCAGGACTTTGAAGCCACCATAATGGGTGCATGAAGCCTTCGACGAAATATACAAGATGCCACTTCATAAATTTCGTCCCGAGGCTATTATAGGTGCTGCGTCACCTTTTTATTGGGCCAGGCCCATGTAATTTTGAAATACATAAGTATAGGCTATTTTTAGAGTCCGTATGTGTGGGGAAACAAGAGATAGGGTTGATTTCGGACCCCTCCACCAAGGGCCACGAAATTCCCCTCTCTTCCTCCATATATACAGCCCTTAGGGCACCGTTTAGATTTTGGGTTTTGTTTAGATTAAAGTTCGCCATAGCTGCAACTTCGCGTACTTCGTTTGTGTTCAACGACCAGACAAAGGCGTCACAGAACCCCACCTTGATCAATAAATCTTTCATCTTATATTCGCAATATCCAGATTGCAATCTTAGTTTCTTGCTTGTTCTTCGTTTGCTTGCAGGAAACAGACCCTCGTGGTCTGGTTGATCGTGCTCCGGCGTGGTCAATAACCTCTCGGAGTTGGTTTAGTGATTGCTAAGGCGCGACGTCCTCGCACGTTCGTAGTCGGATCGTCAAAGTCGACTGCCACCAAAGCGGTATCCATCATCTCATCGAAAGACGGGACACCTTTGCCTCTATCAGACGTCCTCGCACGTTCGTAGTCGGATCGTCAAAGTCGACTGCCACCAAAGCGATATCCATCATCTCATCGAAAGACGGGACACCTTTGCCTCTATCAACTTCACTTATATCTTTTGAGTATGTCTTTATAGAATGGTTGATGTGCTTCACTTATATCATTTGAAGTTTGGATTGCTTGTTCCTCTTCACACAGAAAACCGTTATTTGTAGAATGCTCTTTTGTTTCACTTATAATTAGAGCATGATATTTTGCATAAACTCTCATGCTTCACTTATATCTATTTAGAGAGTCTACAGGAAGTGGTCATTTGCATGGTTAGTCATAAAATCCTACATAAAACATGTGGATCACTGAATATGATATGTTTGATTCCTTGGAATAGTTTTGCAATATAGAGATGGAATATGTGGGAGGTACTAGTAAATGGTTGTGGTTAGTAAGAATATTGGTGTTAAGGTTTGTGATTCCCGAAGCATGCACGTATAGTCTCTCGTTATGCTATGAAGTTGGAGCATGATTTATTATTGATTGCCTTCCTTATGAGTGGCGGTCGGGGACAAGCGATGGTCTTTTTGTACCAATCTATCCCCTAGGGGCATGCCTAGTATTACTTTGCTTCGAGGGATAATAAACTTTTTCAATAAGTATATGAGTTCTTTATGACTAATATGAGTCCATGGATTATACGCGCTCTTACCTTTCCGCAATTTGGTAGCCTCCACGGTACCATGCATTGCCATTTCTCACCTCGAGAGTCGTTGCAAACTTGGCCAGTGCATCCAAACCCGTGATATGATATGCTCTATCACACATAAGCCTCATTATATCTTCCTCAAAAGAGCCACCATACCTACCTATTATGGCCTTTCCATAGCCACTCCGAGATATATTGCCATGCAACTTCCACCACTTCTGTTTTGATGACTTGAGCATTCATTGTCATATTGCTTTGCATGATCGTAAGATAGCTAGCATGATATTTCCATGGCCTATCCTTTTTTGGTATCGTTGTTATGCTAGATCATTGCACATCCTGGTACACTGCCAGAGGCATTCATATAGAGTCACAATTTGTTATAGGTATCGAGTTGTAAGTAAATAGAAGTGTGATGATCATCTTCATTTTCAGAGCATTGCCCCAGTGAGGAAAGGATGATGGAGACTATGATTCCCCCACAAGTCGGAACGAGACTCCGGACAAAGAGAGAAAAAAAGAGTAAAAGGAAAAAAAGAAAAGGAAAAGAAAATAAAAGGAAAAGAAAAAAACATAGAGAGAAGGGGCATGCTAATTCCACACTTGTGCTTCAAAGTAGCACCTTGTTTTTCATATAGAGAGTCTCCTATGATGTCACTTTCATATACTAGTGAGGATATTTCACTATAGAGTTAGATTGCACACCCACTTAGTTTTCATGTAGAGCTTTCATACACTTATAGCTTTTAGTGCATTCGTTGCATGGCAATCCCTACTCCTCGCATTGATATGAATTGATGGGCATCTCCATAGCCTGTTGGTTAGCCGCGTCGATGTGAGACTTTCTTACCTTCTTTTGCCTTCTCTATATTTACCCCTATCATCATACTCTATTCCACCCATAGTTCTATATCCATGGCTCACGCTCATGTATTGTGTGAGGGTTGAAAAATCTGAAGCGCGTTAAAAAGTATGAACCAATTGCTCGGATTGTCATCAGGGTTGTGCATGATAAATACTTTGTGTTAAGAAGACAAAGAATGACAAGACTATATGATATTGTAGGGATAGCTTTCTTTAGCGTTGATATTTTGAAAGACACGATTGTTTGTTGGGATGCTTGAGTATTGATGTCTTTATGCCAAATTATAGACTATTGCTTTGAATCACTCGTGTCTTAATATTCATGCCATGATTAGATATATGACCAAGATTATGCTATGTAGCAGTCCACATCAAAAATTATCTTTTCTATCATTTACCTACTCGAGGACGAGCAGGAATTAAGCATGGGGATGCTGATACGTCTCCGTCGTATCTATAATTTTTGATTGTTTCATGCCAATATTGTACAACTTTCACATACTTTTGGGAACATTTTATATGATTTATTGGACTAACCTATTGATCCAGTGCCTAGTGCCAGTTCCTATTTGTTACATGTTTTTTGTTTTGCAGAATATCCATATCAAACAAAGTCCAAATGCGAGAAAAATTTATTGAGAATTATTTTAGAATATTTATGATTTTTGGGAGGTGGAATCTGTCGGTGTTCTAGGGATGGGGGTACCCAGACTTGCCTACCTGCGGCCCATGGCGTGGCTCCATCGACAGCCTGGTACGACCCAGCTTCAGCACCGACAACTCAAGACCCTCGTGAGGGGCCAAGCCTCGTGAGGTGGACGACACCAAGACTTCCAAAGGAGCAGCCTTCTCAGGTTGGCTCCCGAGGAGCGGAGATTTCCATGCAAGGCTCGGGTGACATGAGCCATGATGACCAAGGCCAAGCGGGCGCATGCGAGGAGTCCCGAGGGATCAGCTAAAGGTTTCCATTCCCGTGCAACAAGACCAAGACCGCCAGGATGGGAGGCCAAAGGTCATCACCGATCCCACCACGACATCATGATCATAGGGTTTTGCAGGCGAAGACTACTTTTGTCAGGATAAGATGTACTAGTTGTCTCCCTTCAAATTTGGCCGTTGTGGGATCCCTTCCCGCCTTCATTTGGGAAGAGGACCAAGGGCACTATAAATAGGACCTAGCCACCACCATGGGACGGGGAGAGTGAATAGAACCCATTCCATCCTCACCTCACCAGGTCACTTGAGCTCAAGAACACACCTCCCGAGGTTGCTCTCCAGTGTACTAGTTCATCCTCAGCCGCTCGAGGCCCATCCACCACAATGCAGGAGTAGGGTTTTACACCACAAGGTGGCCCGAACCTAGGTAAACTGCCGTCTCCTCTTTCCTTTGACTTTGTCAAGCTAGGTTGTGAGATTGGCGAGTAGGCAGACTGGGGAGGTTGAGATCTCCACTCGCACCCCAGAGTTCGAACCTCTCACGGATTTGCGGAACATGAAATCCGACAGAATCAATGCTAACGGAGGCCTGCGGCCTCCACAACCCACCTGGGGGCACCGCGCACCCCCTAGGACGCCCAGTGTCTTGTGCCCTCCTTGTAAGTCGGGCGCAAGAAAGATAATTTATGGAAAAAAAATTGTGTAAAATTCAGCGCAAACGGAGTTACGGATCTCCGAGAATTTAAGAAAAGGTGAAGGGCTAGAAAATAGGAACGTGAAACGGAAGAGAACAGAGAGACAAATCCAATCTAGGAGGGGCTCTCTCCCCTCCACTGCTATGTAGGCCATGGGCCAGAGGGGGAACCCTCCTCCCATCTAGGGGGAGACCAAGGAAGAATAATAAGGAGGGGAGCTCTCTCCCCCTCTCTCCCGGTGGCGCCGGAACACCGGCGGGGCAATCATCATGTGACAACGATCTACTCCAACAACTCCGTCATCTTCACCAACATCCTCATCACCTTCCCTGATGAGGACATCAATACCATTGTTACACCCACAGGCTCTGCTGCTATACATACTGGACCAATTACTAGAGCTCGCGCACGCCAACTAAATTACCAGGTACTTTCGTTTCTTGGTAATGATTCTAATGTTCATGAGAATATGATGCTGCCTAAATTGGATACATTTGTTTTGCTTACAAATGAAGGGCCTAGCTTGGAGAAGGATGAACATTGGAGCAAGAACAAGCATGGAGATGATGCCATGCGCAAGGGGAACAAGAACGGAGTTACAAGTGATGATTTCAGGACTTTGAAGCCACCATAATGGGTGCATGAAGCCTTGGACGAAATATACAAGATGCCACTTCATAAATTTCGTCCCGAGGCTATTTTAGGTGCTGCGTCACCTTATTATTGGGCCAGGCCCATGTAATTTCGAAATACATAAGTATAGGCTATTTTTAGAGTCCATATGTGTGGGGAAACAAGAGATAGGGTTGATTTCGGACCCCTCCACCAAGGGCCACGAAATTTCCCCCTCTTCCTCCATATATACAGCCCTTAGGGCATCGTTTAGACTTTGGGTTTTGTTTAGATTAAAAGTTCGCCATAGCTGCAACTTCGCGTACTTCGTTTGTGTTCAACGACCAGACAAAGACGTCACAGAACCCCACCTTGATCAATAAAGCTTTCATCTTATATTCGCAATATCCAGATTGCAATCTCAGTTTCTTGCTTGTTCTTCGTTTGCTCGCAGGAAACAGACCCTCGTGGTCAGGTTGATCGTGCTCCGGCGTGGTCAATAACCTCTCGGAGTTGGTTTAGCGATTGCTAAGGCGCGACGTCCTAGCACGTTCGTAGTCGGATCGTCAAAGTCGACTTCCACCAAAGCGAAATCCATCATCTCATCGAAAGACGGGACACCTCCGCCTCTATCACGAGAGAATGCAAATCTCCGCGTGTGATGATTGCTACCGCGGATGGTGGATATTAGTCCGCTAGTGACTATGATGAGGAGACTTTGGCTCTTATTACACGTGAAGAACATGGTGGAGATGATTCTGATCATGAGACGCAATACATGGCTCCTGAAGACGCTGACAGGTATGAATGTTTAGTTGCTCAACGTGTTTTGAGTGTGCAGGTCACACAAGCTGAGCAAAATCAGAGGCACAATTTGTTCCATACCAAGGGAGTTGTGAAGGAACGTTCTGTGCGCGTCATCATAGACGGAGGGAGCTGCAACAACTTGGCTAGCATGGAGATGGTGGAGAAGCTTTCTCTCACCACAAGACCACATCCACATCCTTACTACATCCAATGGTTCAACAACAGCGGCAAGGTTAAGGTAACACGTACTGTTCGTGTGCATTTTAGTATCTCTACATATGCTGATTATGTTGATTGTGATGTGGTACCTATGCAAGCATGTTCCTTATTACTTGGTAGACCATGGCAATTTGATAAAAATTATGTACACCATGGTAGAAACAATCACTATACTCTTGTTCATAAGGATAAAAATATTACTTTGCTTCCTATGACTCCTGATTCCATTTTGAAAATGATATTAATAGAGCTAATAAAGCACAACAGGAGAAGAATAAGAGTGAAAATCAGATTGTGGCAAAAGAATTTGAGCAACAAATGAAGCCTAATAATAAACCATCTAGTGTTGCTTCTGAAATTAAATTGAAAAGTGCATGTTTATTTGCCACCAAATCTGATATTGATGAGCTAGATTTCAGCAAATCTGTTTGCTATGCTTTTGTGTGCAAAGAGGCATTATTTTCATTCGAGGACGTGCCTTCCTCTTTGCCTCCTGCTGTCACTAACATTTTGCAGGAGTTCGCTGACGTTTTTCCACAAGACGTGCCACCGGGATTACCGCCTATTCGAGGGATTGAGCATCAGATTGACTTAATTCCCGGTGCTTCACTGCCAAACCGTGCACCATACCGTACCAATCCAGAGGAGACGAAGGAGATTATGCGTCAAGTACAAGAGCTTCTCGACAAAGGTTATATACGCGAATCCCTTAGTCCCTGATACCACTTGATAGAGGCGGAGGTGTCCCGTCTTTCGATGAGATGATGGATTTCGCTTTGGTGGAAGTCGACTTTGACGATCCGACTACGAACGTGCGAGGACGTCGCGCCTTAGCAATCGCTAAACCAACTCCGAGAGGTTATTGACCACGCCAGAGCACGATCAACCTGACCACGAGGGTCTGTTTCCTGCGAGCAAACGAAGAACAAGCAAGAAACTGAGATTGCAATCTGGATATTGCGAATATAAGATGAAAGCTTTATTGATCAAGGTGGGGTTCTGTGACGCCTTTGTCTGGTCGTTGAACACAAACGAAGTACGCGAAGTTGCAGCTATGGCGAACTTTTAATCTAAACAAAACCCAAAGTCTAAACGATGCCCTAAGGGCTGTATATATGGAGGAAGAGGGGGGAATTTCGTGGCCCTTGGTGGAGGAGTCCGAAATCAACCCTATCTCTTGTTTCCCCACACATACAGACTCTAAAAATAGCCTATACTTATGTATTTCGAAATTACATGGGCCTGGCCCAATAATAAAGTGACGCAGCACCTAAAAGAGCCTCGGGACGAAATTTATGAAGTGGCATCTTGTATATTTCGTCCAAGGCTTCATGCACCCATTATGGTGGCTTCAAAGTCCTGAAATCATCACTTGTAACTCCGTTCTTGTTTCCCTTGCGCATGCCATCATCTCCATGCTTGTTCTTGCTCCAATGTTCATCCTTCTCCAAGCTAGGCCCTTCATTTGTAAGCAAAACAAATGTATCCAATTTAGGCAGCATCATATTCTCATGAACATTAGAATCATTACCAAGAAACGAAAGTACCTGGTAATTTAGTTGGCGTGCACGAGCTCTAGTAATTGGTCCAGTATGTATAGCAGCAGGGGTTGTGGGTGTAACAATTGTATTGATGTCCTCATCATCCACCATGTTCTTCACGTATAATAAGAGCCAATGTCTCCTCATCATAGTCACTAGCGGACTCATATCCACCATCCGCGGTAGCAATCATCACACGCGGAGATTTGCATTCCCTCGCATAATGACCTCCTCCCTTACAACGGCGACAAATAATATCACTTGTGTGCCCTGTTGATGCCATGGAAGAAGAAGAACGCTGTGCAGGCCCCGCAGGTGCGCTCTTGGCAGATAATGGTGGTTGTGCCTGTTTTCTTGTATCACGGCTGGAGGTGGCACCGGATGGAGGTGCTGGTGCGGTTGAAGTAGAAGATGCACGTGGTGTCCATGATGAAGGTCGGCCTGCAGAAAAGTTAGTTCGCCCCAATGCTTGTCGATCCTGCACTTCACGTTCAGCTTTACAAGCAAGATGGAATAAACGAGTGATATTAGTATACTCCTTATAGTCTAGAATGGTCTGAATCTCTCTATTTAATCCACCCAGAAAACGTGCAAGCATAGCTTCATTCTCCTCAACAATACCACATCTAGTCATGCCAGTTTGTAATTCCTGATAATATTCTTCTACAGAATTTTTCCCTTGTCTTAAACGCTGCAATTTTTGAAGCAATTCACGTTGATAATATGGTGGAACCCAACGCGTACGCATAGCAGTTTTCAAAGCAGCCCAAGTAGTTGGAATAGGATATAATCTACAATGTTCAGACCACCATACACATGCAAAACTAGTGAAAGCACAAACAGCAGCAGCAACTCGTCTCTCCTCAGGATATTGTAAACATGTAAATCGTTGTTCAGTTTCTAACTCCCAAGTAAGATATATATCAGGAACATATCTACCCTCAAATGGTGGAATATTCAATTTCAGTTTAGGAATATGGACATCATCTCGTACCTGAGGTGGTGGTGCGGGCCTACCATTACGAATATATACCTGAGGTCGACCTGGTGGTGGTGGTGGTGCTGGTGGCTGCACGTAGTTCGGATTTTGATCAACCTCATCCTCATAATCTCCCACACAGTCATCATCCTCCTGGGTACCAGCAGCAGCAGTAGCAGGAGCCAAAGAAGCACCAACAGCAGTAGCAGTGGCACCAGAATGTTGTCCTGGCTCAATAGGAACACGCTGTGCTCGTCCATACTGATTCGAAAGGGGGCGTAGTTGTTGTTGTTGCAGAGGTGCGACAGGTGCAGCCGGTGGTGGAAGACGCGCAAGCAGTTCATTAAATATGTTATCGAGCTTTGTTTCGAACGTCTTCTCAAGGCCAGTAATCTTCTCCATGGCCTCTTCAAAATTATTCAGCACATCTTGCACCTGTTCAGTCATCATGTGCTGAAACTTATCATGAAGCTCCTTGTTCGATAAATTCTCCCAGTCAATCTCGTCGGCTTGTGATCCTGGCATGGTTAGCAGCAATAGAAACACACAAGAATATGATCCTACAGACTACTAAGAAGTGGTGGTGGTGTATCACAAATCCGTCAAGCAAATCTCAAATTCTTACCAGTTCTTACCCAGCAGCAGGCGGTGATCGGCAACCGTTGTAGTCAAAAACTCTCAAAGCTTGGATAGAGCGATTACCAGGGAGAGTCAAAACACACGACGTAGATGTATGTGGAGCTGGGAAGGCTTATAGTATGGTAGCAAAAAGGGTCAGCAATAATCAATTCAGAGATGCAAAGTTGAATAAACGCTCAACGACGGTACTGTGCTGGTCCTAGGCTAGACTGTCCTAGAGACGCGAGCCTAGAACACCAACAAAATCACGGCGCGGCACGTAAACAAGGGAAAAGCACACTCTGAAATTTTTCTTTTTTTCGCTTTTTTTTTGCGCTCTTTTTTTTTGCGCTGCTTTTTTTTTTGCGAAAAATCACTATAATGGCGAGTGTCTCAAAACTCTTCCTAGCTCAAACGGACAGGATGGGCACGAAATTTTTTCGACCAATTTTTTTTTTCGACTGCCCGGACCCAAAAACTGGAAACGGGTCAAAAAAAAACTTCCTATAATGGCACCTGTCTCAAAACACTCAGAAACACCTAAAAATAGGATAGCCAGAATTTTTTTCGAAAAATGCGTTTTCGAAAAATTTTGGGCCTAAACGGAGCGTGGCTACCCGACTCTTTTTTTTCCCGAAACCTACTCTGGCAAGGAAACACGAATCGGAATCTAGATGGATCTCGAAAACAAACCTAATATGCAAGGAACTCGGATTGGTGGTGGATATATGGTGGTGGTATATGGCAGCGGTGGTGGTAGCGGTGGTAGTATATGGATATGGATCGGTGGTGGTATATGGACACGGATTGGTGGTGGTATATGGATACAGATTCGGAGCGGTGGTGGTAGATGGCAGGGGCGATGATGATGGTGCGGCGGCGGCGTGACAACTTATGACCAGAACTCGAAACTCTAAAAGACTAGACTCTAAGACCAGCAACTAGACCGACGATGCAACCGCAAATTCAACAAAGCAAAACCCTAAAAAGATTATGCAAAGGCTCAGATTGGTTCGGATATGATGAACTAACCCTAAATTTTTTTTGTGGCTTTTTCGTGGACTGTAGGTATGAAGAACAGACTCGATCTAAACTACGAAAAACTGTAAAATCTCACCGAGCAACCTGGAAATCTGATACCATTCCCCCATCTATATTCAGCGGTCCACTCTCCCGCAACCCGATGTACCCTCTACTTGAACATGGTGCTTTATTCTTCATACTTTTATCCAGTGATATGTTGCCATCCTATGATGTTTGAGGAAATTTTTGTTGTCCTGTCGGTAATTGGTGAATTGCAACGGTTGGTTTAATTTGCTTGTGGTTATGTTGCTATCCTTTGGTGCCCATCATATGAGCGCGCGTGTGGATCACACCATAGGGTTAGTTGTATGTTTATAGGACTATGCTTTGGAGGGCAAGGGTGACAGCAGCTTCAGCCTAAACATAGAAATTGATACGTACGGGATTGAAGGGGGACCAATATATATCTTAATGCTATGGTTGGGTGTTTTACCTTAATGAACGTTATTAGTTGCAGATGCTTGCTAATAGTTCCAATCATAAGTGCATAGAATTCCAAGTAAGGGACGACATGCTAGCAGTGGCCTCCCCCACATAAAAACTTGCTATCAGTCTAGCAACATAGTCAATTGCGACAATTCCGCAAATCCTACCACCACTAATCCACACTTGTTTTACTAAACTTATTTGTTTCTTTATCTAAGCAACACCTCACTTTTATTTTCACGTTCTTTATTATCTAGCAAACCTATCACACCTACAAAGTACTTCTAGTTTTATTCTTGTTCTAGGTAAAGCAAATGTTAAGTGTGCTAGAGTTGTATCGGTGGTCGATAGAACTTGAGGGAATATTTGTTCTACCTTTAGCTCCTTGTTGGGTTTGACACTCTTATTTATCGAAGAAATCTACAAACGATCCCATATACTTGTGGGTTATCAGTGGGCGCAGTGGGCCCCCTCCCCCCATTCCAGATTGTATTCCAGAGGAAGATAACTGTTTGGAGGGGGATTCAGAGGGAGCCAACCACTCCTATTTATCCCCTGAGGTGTTTGCTCTAACCTGGCGTGTTGATGTTGGTGATATCATGCATATGGCGCCTCACATTACTTACTTTATACATCTTATATGTCATCAGCTTAGTTTAGATTTGTTTTGTGTGAATGACACCTATTTGGCTTCTATATCATATATGTCAATTATGCAATGCCATCTTGTTTAGCCAGACATCATATACGTGAATCATGCAATGCCATCTTGTTTAGCCAGTCATCATATATGTGAATTATACTGTGCCATAATATTTTTTCATCATGTATTCCATTTGTTGACAATGTTTGTACATTCATCTAATATTCCTGTGCATCAGCCATTTGAGTCGATGATGGGAAAATCTGGAGTGAGAACAAGGTCTTCTGAGTAGTCAGTGCTACCTGTCGATGCAGATTTCTTGCTGGTTACAGATTGCTCCTCACAGGAGGATTCAGAGATAGATGACCAGTCATATTACCCCCTTGAGGTGTATGCTATAACTTGGCAGGGTTATGTTGCTCATATCATGCATATGGTGTCTTGCATTGTCATGCCATCTACTTAGGTTAGACATGCTTTGTGTAAATGCCTCATGTTTACTTTCTATATCAGATATCTGGATTATGCAATGCCATGTTTTTTAGCCAGTTATCATATATGTGAACTATGCACCGCCATCCTGTGTAGCCAACCATCATATATGTGAATTATCTCATGCCATCCTTATTTTTCATTACATATTCTATTTGTCGACAATCTTTGTATATTGAACCACTCTTCATGTGCATCAGCCATTTGAGCCAGTTATGGAAAAAATCTGGAGTGAAAACAGGGTCTTCAGTGCAGACAACAGTACCTATTGAAGCTTATAACTCGATGGTTACAGGTAGCTCCTCAGAGGAGGATTCAAAGGCAGATGACCAGTCCTAATTCCCACCTGAGGTGTATGCTCTAACTTGCAATGTTTATATTTCTCATATCATGCAAATGGTGTCTTGCATTGCTTAGTTTAGACATCATATACCCAATATTCAATGCCACCTGGTTCGTTTAGAGATCATACATGCTAGTGCCAGCTGATTAGTATATGAATCAACTATGCGAATTATAACGTGCCATCCTGTATACTTAGACAACATGTATGTGAATTATTTCATCCCAATCTATTTTAGACAGACATCATATAATTTTGTCATGTCATCCTGTTTAGATACTCATCATATGTTGAATTATGCCATTATATCCTGTTAAGTTATCCATCATATATCTGAAACTGTGTCATGCTATCCTGTTTAGTTAACCATAATATATGTGAAATTGTGTCATCCTGTCATGTTTGGTTAGACAACCTATATGTGAATTATCACATTTGTCTATCATACAATGTCTATACATTCAATTTCTTTTCTTGTTTATCAGCCATTTGAATTGGAGGGGGTGATGGCAGTATCTAAGGGAGTAAAAACCCGTTCTTCACAAAATACGGTGCTACCCGTCGATGAAGATAGAACCATGGTTGTACTGGCCCACGAACTAGCCCCACCACACATAATCGAGACTCTTCTAGATTGTACACCTACACCGTTGGACAAAGAACCAGCTACACCCCATCTAACCCCAACCCAACAGATAGTAACCCTCTTCTACTTAACACATCAACATGTCCACCACAGATTACCCCCACACGAGCAGTTTGTAAGGCAATTGCAGTGCCCAAAGCATGAAGACCCCCACAACGAACCCAAACTCCACGTTTAAAGCGGAAGAGCAACTGTTCTTAGGTCAGATTCCGTAGCTATGGTGCATACTCCTTTGCTCTTGCATCACTGTATTTAATCATACCAACTAATTTTGAATTTGAGGGATCCAATTGAAACTCCGATGGTGCAACATGTAAGTTTTAAACCTATTTCTTTAATTGGATTGATGTTCTAATTTCTTGCTCTATGTTGATTTCAATTTTAGTTGTATAAACAATTATGTTCTCATGTTATGCACATTACAAGTGTTGTTAGTGCTGTGTACTTTCCCACACTTATGTTCTTTCTATGCTATTGTGTCTTAAAAATATATGATTTGAACTGTGTCTCTATCTTGATTTGGCAACATAAACTAGAATAATATAGACACTACAGTGACCATAGTACATAGATATATGTTTGTTCCATGCTATTATCCTGTCCACCTTACTATTGAACCGGTTTACCAAAATCATCTACAACATGCTAAACATGTGATGTGTCTGCTTGTTTCTCTTGTAGAATGCGAACAGAATATTGGAGAAGAGCACCCCATTATGCATTAGTAGAGAAAGTAATGAAGATAAGGTTCAAGATAGTGAGCCAACCCTGTTGGTCTCCAACAAAGGTGATAAAAACTATCTTGTAGACAGTTAGACAACCCCAAAGTCCTGGGTTGACATAGTGTTCGAGTTACTGGCCACTACCGTTGGCACAAGCTCTTTGAACTCACTGCCTGAATCACTTCGGCTTCTTCAGTATTAGCAACAAGTTGAAAGGCATCAGTCAGCTGTGCTGCGGGAAGAAGCTGAAGGACTGAGGAATTCCCTGCAGAATTCAGATGCATACTTTCTGGTGCACCAGCAAGTGCTGGAAGATTTTAGCGCCAAACAAGAGAAAACTAATAATCTTGCTAAGCTTCTTGCCAGCATGGTGGGTATCCAGGATATCGTTTCTTGAGCTCTTCTGAAGTGGTTTTAGTTCTGGACTTGTTTTTCTACCACGTTTATTTGTGCTGATGGCCAATTTAGGCGCCTAGTGTATGTAATATGCTACTTTGTTCGCTATATTTGCACTGGTGGTGAACTTTGTTGCCTAGTGGATGTAATATTTGTAATAGGCATAATAGCCTAGCGTAAGTTGCTCTTGCTTATTGATTTCCTTATTGTCTTGTTGATTTGTTTGCTTTTAGTCGTTGCAGTTCTTTTTCCATGGTAGCCTTTTCATTTAGAACTAGGCCACAATAACCATGGGCAACATATGGACCGTTGTAGCCATGGTCCTGCTGCCTGTTGTAGTGACCATGGGCCTCCAAAGGTCCGTATGTTCCATGGGCCTTCTACGGGTCATAGAATCATTGGGCCTTCTACTGGCCATACTATTCATGGACCAATAGTGCTCCGCAATGTGGGCTGTAAACGGTCTAGAATGGAAATTGTCTAATTATGGGCCGATCATAATGGGCCATTAATAGGCCGGTATCTATAGGGCAGTTAATAGGCTGGTATGTATAACGGGCTTAATTATATCGATAGAGATAACAGGTCGTTAATGGCCCGTATGAGATGACACTACGAAAACAACCCACTGGGTTAACAGGCTACAAACGGGCCGACTGTAACCACATGATGAATTTGGCCCATCAGCAGAACATGCCAGTAGTGCACTATAAGTAATTTGTATGCTAGAAAGGAGCCCAAGAATAAATGCACCCTTAGAAGGCCAAAAGGTAACACGGGCTGGAAATGGCCCAACGGAATAATGGGTCGTTAATGGGTATAAAGTGATCTACTGTTCATTATGTGTCAGTTTCACGACGGGCCATTAAAGGGCCCTCATTTACAAAGGGCCTCATATGGTCTGAAAGACATCATGGGCCATACATGGGCTGGAAGTTACAATGAGCTGGAATCATATTCTAGGGCCCAGATGACGCTAGTGGGCCTAATTCGGATAGGCCATAACGGGTCGCGAGTTAATGGGCTGTAAATGGGCTGTATGCGAACAGGCCGTTAATAGGCTTTCATGGCCCGGCCCGCTATCATTTGACCAAGTCAAACGGGTCGGCCTTTTGACTTCAATGGGCCATTGTTGGGCGGAGCCACGTGTCGACGTATCATAGGCGCGTCTCGTCCATTTGCTGGATGACATCTGTCCCAATGCTGAGTTGACACATGGATCCTCCAGCGAATCAGAATTTTACACGTGGAAAATCCCCATTGGTTTGGGCTGTTAACGGGTTATCGGATCCAAATCGGAACCCGATAGCTTAGCGGCGACCTGTTACCGTGGATGCCACATGTTGCTTACCCTTGATCAAAACACTTCCATGACGCGCCATTTATCGTCATGGAAGTGGACACTTTTGTGATGATAATTTTGGTATTGCCATGGATCACTTCTACGACTGCACATGTATGACTATCTTGATTCTTTCATAAAATTGTCATGGATGTACATGCATGACAGACAACACGACCTACTGTGAAAAACGCGTATCATCATGGAAGTGTATATTTTTGTAGTGATTTTACCCACCGTCGGATCACCCCACTATAGCACAGAGGGGGCCGTAGAGCATGGGAGTACAACTCCGCTGATCCATCGCGCCTGCACAATGGGCCCGACATCACTTGTCGGTAATGGAACACTACCTCCTCATCTGCCATCTCTTTAATAGATGCCATGAATTCCACTTGTCACAGAAGGTGTAGCGGCCACGATCCAATCCCCGTCTACGAGCATGGCTAAGCAATAATAAAGTAATCCGTATATTCCCGGGGTGATCAAAAGGTATTAGGTTCCTACCTCAAGTGCTACAACCAAACTACGTGTTCCCAACCTTACTCATGCAAATATTTGAGAGGCAATACTAATGCATAGTAAAAACTGGGTACAGAAAAGTATGATCAAAGTGTAACTTGCCTTGCTAACTATCTGCAAACTCTAGAGATTCGTAGTAACAAGCTTCGCACTCCGGGTAATCTAGCATAGACAAACAGTAGCATACATATGCAATCACTCAAACAAAACAATGAGAAAACCGAGAAAAGATCCAAATCAAACACAAAACAAGCGAACGGCTAAACTAAACAGAAAGTAAAACCCAATAGCATTATTATCATGTGGATTGGATCTTAACAGTAGGTACATGCGATTAGCTACGATTTGCAAAAAGAAACAACTCAAAGGGAGAAACGAAACTCGAGATACAAACGAAACAAGATCGTTTGCTAATCTGAACTGAAGTCAAATTTTACAGTGTCAAAATCATGTTCAAGTTGGCTAACTGGAAAGAACAGAATGTTACGAAGATTTAGGCGCTGGTTTCATCTAGTTTGGACTGACGAGCAAAAAGTTACGCTAGTTTTAAAATCAGGAGCTAAATCGCGAGAAAACTATTCGCGGATAGGTCCCTAGCCGAAAATAAAACTAAAAGAAAAATATACCGCACAAACGTTCATTAACAGAACTAATCTAATGAAAACCGTTCGTTAAAATGAACGAACGAATGAACGAAAGTTTACAAAATAAACTAAAATGAAAACTAAACAGATCTAATCCCTAAAACCGAAAAAATGTAAAAAAAAATTGTTCGGTCGGCCGGTTCTTACCGGTTAAACGAGAAAAGACCGGTGGCGGCGAGATCGGATCAACGTTGTCAGGCAACGGTGGCGGAGGCTCCTGCGGCTGCGCGGGGCGGCGGCGATGCGGGATGGTGGTGGCGGCGTGCGGCGACGGCGGCGTGGGGCGCTGCGGTGGCGGCGGCAGCTGGAGCCGGCGCGGCGTGGCAGCGACGACTGCTATGGCTGCTGCTGCTGTGGCGGGAGGCGGGCGAGGCGATGAGGATAGGGGGCGGTGGCGCGGCTACTTAAAGGCCTCGGGGGGCTCGGACTTGGGGAGGGGTCCTGCGGCGGCGGGCGAAGCCCGGATTCTTCCGAGTCCGGCGGCGCTACGGCTCGCGGCGGGAAAGGCGGTGCGGGGTGGATGGGCCGGCTGGGTTTCGGCCCAATCGGCCCGGGAAGTTTTTTTTAAAAAATTTCGCTGCAGAGATAAATCCTAAATAAATATAAAAAAATCTAAAAATTCCAGAAACAATTTTCGCCGTCCAAACCTAATATTTATGACAAGATGAACATTTTTCTGGACTAAAATACAATTTTCAAAAATGCAAGTTTTCTCTAATTCAAATAAAATACCAATAAAATAATAATTTGATTTTAAAATTTCTTCTCCAATATTTCTCTTCTGTTGAAGAAGTCATATTATCTTCTCTCACTTATTTTTTCATTAATGGAAATAATTGGAGAGAAAAATAATAAAATCAAATTGATCCTCTTTTCAAATTTAAAATAAATTCAAATATGAATTTTGTGAAACCTCCAACTCTCTCCTTGGGTCCTTGAGTTGCTTAAGATTTCTAGTATCACAACCAAAAAGCAAAATAAAATATGATATGCATATGATGATCTATATATAACATCCAAATTTAAAATTGGAATGTTACAAACCTACCCCCCTTAAGATGAATCTCGCCCTCGAGATTCGGGTTAGTCAGCAAAAAAGGTTTGGGTGGTCCTTGTGAAGGTCTTCTTCTCACTCCCAGGTGGCTTCCTCCTCGGTATGGTGACTCCACTGAACTTTGCAAAACTTGATAACCTTCCTGCGAGTAACTCAGCTAGAATGAGAATCTTAACTGGCTTCTCTTCATAGGTCAGATCACTATCCAACTGAATTTCTTCCATTGGCATGGTATCTCTCAGAATAATACCAGCCATCCCTGCGTGGCACTTCTTCAACTGGGAAACGTGAAACACATCATGAACTCCTAACAATCCTTCGGGCAATTCCAACTTGTAGGCAACTTCTCCCATGCATTCCAAAACTCTATATGGTCCCACAAAACATGGTGCTAGCTTTCCCTTGACTCCAAAATGCTTAACTCCTCGAAGTGGGGACACATGAAGATATGCTATATCTCCGACTTCATAGATTATCTCTGTCAGGGAAACTGATCCACGAACACCTATGGGGCCGGCGGACCGAGCCCCTTTCGGTTCGGCGGGGGGCGGAGATAGCAGGAAGAGCAGATCGAGGCGAAGCACACGAGCAGTTTACCTAGCTTCGTAGCTCTCCGGAGAGATAATACTCCTACTGCTGCTTGTCTGATTGTATTGAGTTCTTGCTCGGGAGCGCTGAGTGCTACAGTACACACAAGCTGCTAATGAGACCGAGCGTGAGTGTTTTCTGCCTTCGAACCCCCCACTACGTTGTGCATGGGCCTCCTTTTATATGCTCAAGGGGTCACCGACAGGTGGCAACGTAGACAAGGGTAAAAATGGAAAAGGAATTGCGGTTGGTACAGCTACCTGTACAGTGTATCCTACCTAACCCTGACGGCAGGGGACAAAGGCATTAAATGCCCGTCTGCGTCGCCCAAATAGTGCAAAAAGGACCGTCAGGGACGCCACCGCTCGCCACGATGGCAGTCTTGTCAGCGTCGCTTGCCACCGCGCACCGCTGGCTGCACAACCTCTCGCCACGCACGCCTGGAAAGGCCCCAGGGCGACACGTTGGTAGATGTGCTGGAGCACGGGTACAGAGTGGTAGCTTGCCGCGGCAAGCGCCTTGCCACGGTCGTTGTCTTGTCGCATCCGGAAGCTTGTCGCTCACCGGGCCTTGCCGGGACGCGTGGCGCGTCGCGGCAAGTTTCTTGAGATGCTTTGGTTGGCCTTCTCGGCAAGCTCCTCTTGCTGGGGCCTTGTCTCCTCGGCTTGAATACTTTGTTCTTGAATGGCTCTAGAGGAACCACGGAGGACCTTGGCGGTCACCCGGCAAGCCTTACCGCGGGGTGCTGCAACTGCCCGTGCACAAGTTTGGGATACAGGTGGCTGCACGTAGTGCTGATTTTGATCAACCTCATCCTCATAATCTCCCACATAATCATCCGCCTCCGCATCAGCAGCAGGAGCCACAGAAGTATCGACAGCAGCACCAACAGTTTGGCCAAACACAAGAGGAACACGACTCGCTCGGCGAAGGTCTATTTCGCGATGTGGAGTTGGTCGTTGTTGTTGTTGTTGTTGGAGAGGTGCGTTAGGTGCAGCGGGTGGTGGTGGTGGAAGACGCGCGAGCAATTCATTAAACTTGTTATCGAGCTTTGTTTCGAATGACTTCTCAAGGCCAGTGATCTTCTCCATGGCCTCTTCAAAATTGTTCAGCACATCTTGCACCTGTTCAGTCATCATTTGCTGAAACTTATCATGAAGCTCCTTGTTCGATAAATTCTCCCAGTCAATCTCATCGGCTTGTGATCCTGGCATGGTTAGCAGCAATAGAAACACACAAGAATATGATCCTAAAGACTACTAACAAGTGGTGGTGGTGGGTGTCACAAATCCGTCAAGCAAAACTCAAATTCTTACCAGTTCATACCCAGCAACAGGCGGTGATCGGCAAGCGTTGTAGTCAAAACTCTCAAAGCTTGGATAGAGCGATTACCAGGGAGAGTCAAACGCACGACGTAGATGTATGTGGAGTTGGGAAGGCTTATAATATGGTAGCAAAAAGGGTCAGCAATAATCAATTCAGAGATGCGAAGTTGAATAAACGCTCACCGACGGTACTGTGCTGGTCCTAGGATAGACTGTGCTAGAGACGCGAGCCTAGAACACCAACAAAATCACGGCGCGGCACGTAAACAAGGGAGGAGCACACTCTGAATTTTTTTTTCTCTTTCTTTGTGCACTTTTTTTTCCTCTTTTTTTTTGCTCCGCAACAATTTTTTTTCGAAAAAGTCTACAAATGGTCTAAAAACTGCCTAGCCAGAATTTTCCAGACTTAGTTTTTTTTTTTTGAAATTGGAACTATTTTTCTTCTGCGGATGGCTCGGAAGTTGGGGAGTCCTTCTCTGTCACGACTCGGAGTATCGCGTGATCTGGAAATCGAGAACAATGCAACAATTACTAGACTCGGACTAGGACTGGTGGCGGAGATGAATCTGGTGGAACTCGGACTGGTGGCGGAGATGAATCTGGTGGAACACGGACAGGTGGCGGATATATGTTGCAGGTGAACTCGGATTGGCGTGATGGCGGCAGATATGTGGTGGCGTATATGGATTCGGATTGGCGGTGAATATGTGGTGGTGGTATATGGCAACAGCGACGATGATGATGCGGTGGTGATATATGCCAGCGGCGACGTGACAACCTGTGAACAGAACTCGAAACTCTAAAAGACTAGACGCTAAGACCAGCAACTGGACATGACGATGCAACCGCAAATTCAACAAAGCAAATACAGAAAAGATTATGCAAGGCTCAGATTGGTTCGGATGGGATGAACTAACCCTAATTTTTTTTGGCTTTTTCGTGGACTATAGGTATGAAGAACAGACTCGATCTAAACTACGAAAAACTGTAAAATCTCACCGAGCAACCTGGAAATCTGATACCACTCGATAGAGGCAAAGCTGTCCCGTCTTTCGATGAGATGATGGATATCGCTTTGGTGGTAGTCGACTTTGACGATCCGACTACGAACGTGCGAGGACGTCGCGCCTTAGCAATCGCTAAACCAACTCCGAGAGGTTATTGACCACGCCGGAGCACGATCAACCTGACCACGAGGGTTTGTTTCCTGCAAGCAAACGAAGAACAAGCAAGAAACTGAGATTGCAATCTGGATATTGCGAATATAAGATGAAAGCTTTATTGATCAAGGTGGGGTTCTGTGACGCTGGTCGTTGAACACAAACGAAGTACGCGAAGTTGCAGCTATGGCGAACTTTAATCTAAACAAAACCCAAAATCTAAACGGTTCCCTAAGGGCTGTATATATGGAGGAAGAGAGGGGAATTTCGTGGCCCTTGGTGGAGGGGTCCGAAATCAACCCTATCTCTTGTTTCCCCACACATACGGACTCTAAAAATAGCCTATACTTATGTATTTCGAAATTACATGGGCCTGGCCCAATAAAAAGGTGACGCAGCACCTATAATAGCCTCGGGACGAAATTTATGAAGTGTCATCTTGTATATTTCGTCCAAGGCTTCATGCACCCATTATGGTGGCTTCAAAGTCCTGAAATCAGCACTTGTAACTCCGTTCTTGTTCCCCTTGCGCATGGCATCATCTCCATGCTTGTTCTTGCTCCAATG
Source organism: Triticum dicoccoides (assembly GCF_002162155.2). Taxonomy (NCBI): domain Eukaryota; kingdom Viridiplantae; phylum Streptophyta; class Magnoliopsida; order Poales; family Poaceae; genus Triticum; species Triticum dicoccoides. The sequence goes on from NC_041391.1 coordinate 315,386,921, forward strand.
TTCATCCTTCTCCAAGCTAGGCTGATAGAGGCGAGGGTGTCCCGATCTTTCGATGAGATGATAACTATCGATTTGGTGGAGACGACTTTGACGATCCGACTACAAACGTGCACGACGTTGCGCCTTAGCAGTCGCTAAACCAATCTCCTGAGGTTACTGACGATGCCGGAAGCACGGTCAGCCTGACCACGAAGGTTTATTCCTGCAAGCAATCGAAGAACGAGCAAGAATATGATAAAGCAATCTTAATATTGCAAATATATATGAGGTATTGATAATGGTGGGGATCCGGAAGCGGTCTTGGTCTGGTCGTTGGACACAAACGAAGTACACGAAGTTGCAATGGCTAACTTTTAACTAAACAAATCCCAAGGAAAAGCTAATAGATGGATCTACTTATATAGGAGCAAGGGGTGGCGGCCAAGGAGGTGGGAGGACGTCCCAAGGCAGCCTAAAACTAAATCTAGGTCGTACAAGGCCAATGGGCCCAAGTGGAGGTGATGTAACACCTTTGGACTTGTAGTTTGACTCGGATTCTGCTGCAGCATCAGATTGTTTCGTCCACAACTCAACGCTCCGGACGAATTGGAAGGTGATTCCAATTGGGTTGGAAAGTGCACGAAATCTAGTTTCCAACAAAAAAAGAATCACCCAATTCGGAGTCCGTATGAAAAACTTGTGTGCGTTTTGAGTCAGGTATGTCTGTGCAGTCCGAATCTGAATCCAGAACGTGAGAGACTTGGACTCTATCTTCTCTTGGGCCAAAAGTGGCGTGAGAGAACTTTTTGGACAGCAAATAAACATCTCTTTCTTCCTTTTCTTCATATGTGGATTGTACAAATGTCCCATACACCTGCAATTAGACAAAACACAAAAGTGTGTGAAGTATTTTTGTTCTGGATAACACAAATAGATTATTGAATAGTTTGCACCAGAAATCACCTGACAAATATGCATATATGCAATATTTTTGGTCATATCCAAGGTAGTCATGTCCTCATCATCCTCCCCTTCTTGAAAATAAAGCCGTCCTCGGCGTTGCTTAATCTGAAATGTGGCTAACAAAAGAGACAAGGTGTACATGTTGTATATGTATATGTCATCCATTTTTACTTCCCTTGATTTTTGCATATATGACACATGAATAGATGAGTAACTTGCATAGTTCATAAAATCTAAAGCCAAAAAATTAGCACAAGAAGTAGAAGGCATGAAAATATTGCAACTCAGTTTGCACATATAAGTGAAGCTCTTATTCATTTCAAAAGATTGACAATGTTCATCATTAAACCATCCCAACATTGGTGAATAAACCTTACTTGCATCAAATTTACATGCTACAACATGCTTAAATAAGCAAACATGCTATAAGTCATTCAACACAGAATCATCACCAAGATTAGAGGTCATATCAAAATGATTAAACATTGGTTCTTTTGCATCAATAGTTAATTCAATGGGTGCACTCAAAATTGTTGGTATTTCAGTTGTTTGATCACATGGCAAAGTCAAATTATCAACGTAGTCCTCTAAAATAGGTGGTGTGATCAAAGTAGTGGGTAGCTCATCAGATGGTGCATTCAAATTGACAAGGCATTCATCATTCTCATGTAGAGATGGAAGATCAGTACCTTTGTCATTACCTCTTATGATCAACTCAGATGATGTAGCCACTCTCGGGGGTGATGTGTCACATGGTGGAGGTGATGTAGTCCTGACAACAACGGATGTGGTTGTCATAGTATGCCTAGTAGTTGAAGGAACAATCATATCAACTCTTGGAATGTTCACCGTGCGCTTGTTCTCCTCGTGGCCAACACGTCGTTTTATTTCCTGTTCAGCTTTGCAAGCAAGATGAAACAAATGGTCCATAGGATAACACTCTTCATGAATTAGTATCTCTTGAATATCACGGTTTAATCCTCCCCAAAATCTATCCATAAAATCATCTTCACTTTCTTCTAAAGAGGAATGCAACAAGGTAGTTTGTAAATCATCATAATATTTTGTTACAGTTTCACTACCTTGTTTTAAGTGTTGCAACTTCTTAATCATGTCACGAGTATAATAAGCAGGGACGAAAGTATGTCGCATGGCAAGTTTCAAATCATCCCAAGTAGTAGGTATATAATCAGGGTGTAACCGACAATATTCACTCCACCAAACCAAAGCATAACCAGTGAAAGAACCAACCGCAACCTTAACCTTTTTATGTTCATTGAAATTATGGGAAGCAAATATATTTTTTATGTCGAACTCCCATTCAATATATAAAGCAGGTTTAAAACGGCCATTAAATGGTGGTATAGATACATTAACCTGATCATGTGCATTTGGATGTTTGTGGACCTCTCGTGACGGTTGTGGTATTTGCAAAGGTGGTGGCACGTCTCCCGCGATCGACAAAGCCCATGAATTGACTCTGGATCCTGTCATGATTAGTAGAACAAGAAACAAAATCCAAAAATAATGTTCCTATAACTACTAGGATGTGGTGGTAAAACGCTCACAGTAAAGCAAATATCAATGTCTTACAAGTTCTTACCATGCAGCAGGCGGTGATCGGCAACCAGCGGTGTCAAGTAACTCCGAATATTGAGTAAAGCGATTGCCAGGGGAGCGTACGTATATACGGTGTAGAAATATGTGGAGCTGGGTTGGCTATATATGGTAGCAAAAGATTAGCAATAATCAATTCAAAGATGCAATGTTGAATAAACGCTCAACGACGGTACTGTGCTGGTCCTAGGCTAGACCGGACTAGAGACGCGAGCCTAGAACACTAATGAGGTCACGGCGTAGCACAACTAGCATCAATGAAGGATACTAAGTAGCTCTTGACAGCAAGATATAAGTGAAGATCACAACGGCAGTGAAGATAATGATGAAAAACAACTGCCAAGCAGGATATACAACAACTCTCTCTCCAACTTTCCTCTTGAAAAGTTTGAGACAATTTTTTTGTTTTTTTTCTTCTCTCTTTTTTTCCTCACACTTTTTTTTCTTTCTCTCCTTTTTTTTCTCCTTTTTTTCTCTCTTTTTTTTTTCTCTTTTTTTCTCCCTCTTTCCAAAACAAACTAGATAAGATGCAGATTGGATCAAGTGAAGATGTGAACGATCTCAACTATTATTATGACAATGAATGGTGGGTAGCACGTGGTGGAAATTGATGGATGGGTGGTGGACAGCGGAAGAGATAATGATGCAGCGGTGGCGTGACTAATGTGAACAGAACTCGAAACTCTAAAAGACTAGACGCTAAGACCAGCAACTGACACGACGATGCAACCGATAATTCAACTATGCAAGCAATGAATAGAAAATTGCAAAGGCTCAGACTGGCTTGGACAAAGGATGAATAGATCTAACTCTTTTTTGTGGATTTTTCTTGGACAATAGGTAAGAAAATAAATCTAATCTAGGAAAACTGGAAATTCTCACCGAGCAACCTGAAAACTGATACCACTTGATAGAGGCGAGGGTGTCCCGATCTTTCGATGAGATGATAACTATCGATTTGGTGGAGACGACTTTGACGATCCGACTACAAACGTGCACGACGTTGCGCCTTAGCAATCGCTAAACCAATCTCCTGAGGTTACTGACGATGCCGGAAGCACGGTCAGCCTGACCACGAAGGTCTATTCCTGCAAGCAATCGAAGAACGAGCAAGAATATGATAAAGCAATCTTAATATTGCAAATATATATGAGGTATTGATAATGGTGGGGATCCGGAAGCGGTCTTGGTCTGGTCGTTGGACACAAACGAAGTACACGAAGTTGCAATGGCTAACTTTTAACTAAACAAATCCCAAGGAAAAGCTAATAGATGGATCTACTTATATAGGAGCAAGGGGTGGCGGCAAAGGAGGTGGGAGGACGTCCCAAGGCAGCCTAAAACTAAATCTAGGTCGTACAAGGCCAATGGGCCCAAGTGGAGGTGATGTAACACCTTTGGACTTGTAGTTTGACTCGGATTCTGCTGCAGCATCAGATTGTTTCGTCCACAACTCAACGCTCCGGACGAATTGGAAGGTGATTCCAATTGGGTTGAAAAGTGCACGAAATCTAGTTTCCAACAAAAAAAGAATCACCCAATTCGGAGTCCGTATGAAAAACTTGTGTGCGTTTTGAGTCAGGTATGTCTGTGCACTCCGAATCTGAATCCAGAACGTGAGAGACTTGGACTCTATCTTCTCTTGGGCCAAAAGTGACGTGAGAGAACTTTTTGGACAGCAAATAAACATCTCTTTCTTCCTTATCTTCATATGTGGATTGTACAAATGTCCCATACACCTGCAATTAGACAAAACACAAAAGTGTGTGAAGTATTTTTGTTCTGGATAACACAAATAGATTATTGAATAGTTTGCACTAGAAATCACCTGACAAATATGCATATATGCAATATTTTTGGTCATATCCAAGGTAGTCATGTCCTCATCATAGGCCCTTCATTTGTAAGCAAAACAAATGTATCCAATTTAGGCAGCATCATATTCTCATGAACATTAGAATCATTACCAAGAAACGAAAGTACCTGATAATTTAATTGGCGTGCGCGAGCTCTAGTAATTGGTCCCGTATATGTAGCAGTAGGGGCTGTGGGTGTAACAGTGGTATTGATGTCCTCATCATCCTCCCCTTCTTGAAATGAAGTCGTCCTCGACGGAAGCTCATCTTCCTCACCCAAATAAGGCTTCAAATCTGCAATGTTAAAAGTGGGACTAACCCCAAAATCTGCAGGCAGATCAAGTTTATATGCATTATCATTTATTTTCTCTAACATCTTAAAGGGACCATCAGCACGTGGCATTAACTTTGATTTGCGCAAATCCGGAAATCTATGCTTACGCAAATGTAACCAAACAAGATCTCCAGGTGCAAACACAACATGTTTTCTACCCTTATCTCCAGCAAGTTTATATTTAGCATTCATACGCTCAATGTTTTCCTTAGTTAACTCATGCATTTTTAAAATCAATTCAGCACGTTGTTTAGCATCAAAATTAACCTTCTCCGAAGATGGAAGAGGCAACAAATCAATAGGTGCACGAGGTAGGAAACCATACACAACTTCAAAAGGGCACATCTTAGTTGTAGAATGCAATGAACGATTATAAGCAAATTCAATATGAGGCAAGGATTCCTCCCACATTTTCTTATTATTCTTCAAAACAGCCCTAAGCATAGTAGACAACGTTCTATTGACTACTTCAGTTTGTCCATCAGTTTGGGGGTGACAAGTAGTACTAAAAAGCAGTTTAGTCCCCAACTTAGCCCATAAACATCTCCAAAAGTGGCTAAGAAATTTAGTATCACGATCTGAAACAATAGTATTTGGCACACCATGCAAGCGAATAATTTCACGAAAGAACAAATCAGCAACATTAACAGCATCATCGCTTTTATGACATGGTATAAAGTGTGCCATTTTCGAGAATCTATCCACGACAACAAATATGCTATCCCTCCCAAGGAACACTAGGTACAGGTAACGGCATATATAAACCATGAGGATTGAGTCGTGACTTAGCTTTTTGACATGTAGTGCAGCGAGCAATAAAACGCTCAACATCCCGTCTCATCTTTGGCCAAAAGAAATGTGTAGCAAGTACGTCCTCCGTCTTCTTCACGCCAAAGTGTCCCATTAATCCTCCTCCATGCGCCTCCTGCAACAACAAAAGACGAACGGAGCTAGCTGGAATGCATAGCTTGTTAGCACGAAACACAAATCCATCGTTAACGACGAACTTGTTCCACATTCTTCCTTCTTTACAATTCTGCATTACATCTTTAAAATCAGCATCATGCACATATTGATCTTTGATGGTCTCCAAACCAAATATTTTGAAGTCAAGTTGTGAAAGCATAGTATATCGGCGAGATAATGCATCAGCAATAACATTTTCTTTTCCCTTCTTGTGTTTAATGAGATAAGGAAAAGTCTCAATGAATTCAACCCATTTAGCATGTCTATGATTCAGTTTAGCTTGACTTTTAATATGTTTCAAAGATTCATGATCAGAATGTATAACAAATTCTTTGGGCCATAAATAATGTTGCCATGTTTCTAAAGTCCGAACAAGAGCATATAATTCTTTATCATAAGTAGAATAATTCAGACTAGGCCCACTCAATTTTTCAGAAAAGTATGCAACAGGTTTGCCGTCTTGTAATAACACACCGCCTAATCCAATTCCACTAGCATCACATTCAAGCTCAAAAGTCTTATTAAAATCAGGAAGTTGGAGTAAAGGAGCATGTGTCAACTTATCTTTCAATACCGAGAAGGCTTCTTCCTGTGCGGTACCCCAAAGAAAAGGCACATCTTTCTTTGTAAGCTCATTGAGAGGTGCAGCAATGGTGCTAAAATCTCTCACAAAACGCCTATAGAATCCAGCGAGGCCAAGAAAACTCCTCACTTGTGTGACCGTTTTGGGTTGCGGCCAACTCTCAATAGCTTCAATCTTGGCTTTATCAACTTCAATTCCCTGTGGAGTAACAACATAGCCAAGAAAAGATACTCGGTCGGTGCAAAAGGTGCACTTCCCAAGGTTACCAAACAAACGTGCATCACGTAGAGAAATAAAAATAGCACGTAAATGTTCCAAATGTTCTTCCAAAGATCTGCTATAAATCAATATGTCATCAAAGTAAACTACCACAAATCGTCCAATGAAAGCACATAAAACTTTGTTCATTAATCTCATGAAAGTACTAGGTGCATTAGTTAACCCAAAAGGCATGACTAACCACTCATATAATCCAAACTTAGTTTTGAATGCTGTTTTCCATTCATCTCCCAATTTCATACGAATTTGATGGTATCCACTACGCAAATCAACTTTGGAGAATATTGTAGAGCCACTCAATTCATCAAGCATATCATCTAGCCTAGGAATAGGATGACGATAACGAATAGTAATATTATTAATGCCTCTACAATCAACACACATACGTGATGTACCATCCTTTTTCGGCACTAGAATAATAGGAACAGCACAAGGACTAAGGGATTCGCGTATATAACCTTTGTCGAGAAGCTCTTGTACTTGACGCATAATCTCCTTCGTCTCCTCTGGATTGGTACGGTATGGTGCACGGTTTGGCAGTGAAGCACCGGGAATTAAGTCAATCTGATGCTCAATCCCTCGAATAGGCGGTAATCCCGGTGGCACGTCTTGTGGAAAAACGTCAGCGAACTCCTGCAAAATGTTAGTGACAGCAGGAGGCAAACTTTTAACTAAACAAATCCCAAAGTCTAAACGATGCCCTAAGGGCTGTATATATGGAGGAAGAGGGGGGAATTTCGTGGCCCTTGGTGGAGGGGTCCGAAATCAACCCTATATCTTGTTTCCCCACACATACGGACTCTAAAAATAGCCTATACTTATGTATTTCGAAATTACATGGGCCTGGCCCAATAATAAGGTGACGCAGCACCTAAAATAGCCTCGGGACGAAATTTATGAAGTGGCATCTTGTATATTTCGTCCAAGGCTTCATGCACCCATTATGGTGGCTTCAAAGTCCTGAAATCATCACTTGTAACTCCGTTCTTGTTCCCCTTGCGCATGCCATCATCTCCATGCTTGTTCTTGCTCCAATGTTCATCCTTCTCCAAGCTAGGCCCTTCATTTGTAAGCAAAACAAATGTATCCAATTTAGGCAGCATCATATTCTCATGAACATTAGAATCATTACCAAGAAACGAAAGTACCTGGTAATTTAGTTGGCGTGCACGAGCTCTAGTAATTGGTCCAGTATGTATAGCAGCAGGGGCTGTGGGTGTAACAATTGTATTGATGTCCTCATCACAAATGTTCTTCCAAAGATCTGCTATAAATCAGTATATCATCAAAATAGACTACCACAAATCGTCCAATGAAAGCACGTAAAACTTCGTTCATTAGTCTCATGAAAGTACTAGGCGCATTAGTTAACCCAAAAGGCATGACTAACCACTCATATAATCCAAACTTAGTTTTAAATGCTGTTTTCCATTCATCTCCCAATTTCATACGAATTTGATGGTATCCACTACGCAAATCAACTTTGGAGAATATTGTAGAGCCACTCAATTCATCAAGCATATCATCTAGCCTAGGAATAGGATGACGATAACGAATAGTAATATTATTAATGCCTCTACAATCGACACACATACGTGATGTACCATCCTTTTTCGGCACTAGAATAATAGGAACAGCACAAGGACTAAGGGATTCGCGTATATAACCTTTGTCGAGAAGCTCTTGTACTTGACGCATAATCTCCTTCGTCTCCTCTGGATTGGTACGGTATGGTGCACGGTTTGGCAGTGAAGCACCGGGAATTAAGTCAATCTGATGCTCAATCCCTCGAATAGGCGGTAATCCCGGTGGCACGTCTTGTGGAAAGACGTCAGCGAACTCCTGCAAAATGTTAGTGACAGCAGGAGGCAAAGAGGAAGGCACGTCCTCGAATGAAAATAATGCCTCTTTACACACAAAAGCATAGCAAACAGATTTGCTGAAATCTAGCTCATCAATATCAGATTTGGTGGCAAATAAACATGCACTTTTCAATTTAATTTCAGAAGCAACACTAGATGGTTTATTATTAGGCTTCATTTGCTGCTCAAATTCTTTTGCCACAATCTGATTTTCACTCTTATTCTTCTCCTGTTTTGCTTTATTAGCTCTATTAATATCATCTTTCAAAATGGAATCAGGAGTCATAGGAAGCAAAGTAATATTTTTATCCTTATGAACAAGAGTATAGTGATTGTTTCTACCATGGTGTACAGAATTTTTATCAAATTGCCATGGTCTACCAAGTAATAAGGAACATGCTTGCATAGGTACCACATCACAATCAACATAATCGGCATATGTAGAGATACTAAAATGGACACGAACAATACGTGTTACCTTAACCTTGCCGCTGTTGTTGAACCATTGGATGTAGTAAGGATGTGGATGTGGTCTTGTGGTGAGAGAAAGCTTCTCCACCATCTCCATGCTAGCCAAGTTGTTGCAGCTCCCTCCATCTATGATGATGCGCACAGAACGTTCTTTCACAACTCCCTTGGTATGGAACAAATTGTGCCTCTGATTTTGCTCAGCTTGTGTGACCTGCACACTCAAAACACGTTGAGCAACTAAACATTCATACCTGTCAGCGTCTTCAGGAGCCATGTATTGCGTCTCATGATCAGAATCATCTCCACCATGTTCTTCACGTGTAATAAGAGCCAAAGTCTCCTCATCATAGTCACTAGCGGACTCATATCCACCATCCGCGGTAGCAATCATCACACGCGGAGATTTGCATTCTCTCGCATAATGACCTCCTCCCTGACAACGACGACAAATAATATCACTTGTGTGCCCTGTTGATGCCATGGAAGAAGAAGAACGCTGTGCAGGCCCCGCAGGTGCGCTCTTGGCAGATAATGGTGGTTGTGCCTGTTTTCTTGTATCACGGCTGGAGGTGGCACCGGATGGAGGTGCTGGTGCAGTTGAAGTAGAAGATGCACGTGCTGTCCATGATGAAGGTGATAGAGGCAAAGGTGTCCCGTCTTTCGATGAGATGAGGGATATCGCTTTGGTGGAAGTCGACTTTGACGATCCGACTACGAACGTGCGAGGACGTCGCGCCTTAGCAATCGCTAAACCAACTCCGAGAGGTTATTGACCACGAGGGTCTGTTTCCTGCGAGCAAACGAAGAACAAGCAAGAAACTGAGATTGCAATCTGGATATTGCGAATATAAGATGAAAGCTTTATTGATCAAGGTGGGGTTCTGTGACGCCTTTGTCTGGTCGTTGAACACAAACGAAGTACGCGAAGTTGCAGCTATGGCGAACTTTTAATCTAAACAAAACCCAAAGTCTAAACGATGCCCTAAGGGCTGTATATATGGAGGAAGAGGGGGGGAATTTCGTGGCCCTTGGTGGAGGGGTCCGAAATCAACCCTATCTCTTGTTTCCCCACACATACGGACTCTAAAAATAGCCTATAATTATGTATTTCGAAATTACATGGGCCTGGCCCAATAATAAGGTGAGGCAGCACCTAAAATAGCCTCGGGACAAAATTTATGAAGTGGCATCGTGTATATTTCGTCCAAGGCTTCATGCACCCATTATGGTGGCTTCAAAGTCCTGAAATCATCACTTGTAACTCCGTTCTTGTTTCCCTTGCGCATGCCATCATCTCCATGCTTGTTCTTGCTCCAATGTTCATCCTTCTCCAAGCTAGGCCCTTCATTTGTAAGCAAAACAAATGTATCCAATTTAGGCAGCATCATATTCTCATGAACATTAGAATCATTACCAAGAAACAAAAGTACCTGGTAATTTAGTTGGCGTGCACGAGCTCTAGTAATTGGTCCAGTATGTATAGCAGCAGGGGTTGTGGGTGTAACAATTGTATTGATGTCCTCATCATCCTCCCCTTCTTGAAATGAAGTCGTCCTCGACGGAAGTTCATCTTCCTCACCCAAATAAGGCTTCAAATCTGCAATGTTAAAAGTGGGACTAACCCCAAAATCTGCAGGCAGCTCAAGTTTATATGCATTATCATTTATTTTCTCTAACACCTTAAAGGGACCATCAGCACGTGGCATTAACTTTGATTTGCGCAAATCAGGAAGTCTATCCTTACGCAAATGTAACCAAACAAGATCTCCAGGTGCAAACACAACATGTTTTCTACCCTTATCTCCAGCAAGTTTATATTTAGCATTCATGCGCTCAATGTTTTCCTTAGTTAACTCATGCATTTTTAAAATCAATTCAGCACGTTGTTTAGCATCAAAATTAACCTTCTCCGAAGATGGAAGAGGCAACAAATCAATAGGTGCACGAGGTAGGAAACCATACACAACTTCAAAAGGGCACATCTTAGTAGTAGAATGCAATGAACGATTATAAGCAAATTCAATATGAGGCAAGCATTCCTCCCACATTTTCTTATTATTCTTCCAAACAGCCCTAAGCATAGTAGACAACGTTCTATTGATTACTTCAGTTTGTCCATCAGTTTGGGGGTGACAAGTAGTACTAAAAAGCAGTTTAGTCCCCAACTTAGCCCATAAACATCTCCAAAAGTGGCTAAGAAATTTAGTATCACGATCTGAAACAATAGTATTTGGCACACCATGCAAGCGAATAATTTCACGAAAGAACAAATCAGCAACATTAACAGCATCATCGCTTTTATGACATGATATAAAGTGTGCCATTTTCGAGAATCTATCCATGACAACAAATATGCTATCCCTCCCCTTCTTTGTTCGAGGTAAACCTAAAACAAAGTCCATAGATATATCCTCCCAAGGAACACTAGGTACAGGCAAAGGCATATATAAACCATGAGGATTGAGGCGTGACTTAGCTTTTTGACATGTAGTGCAGCGAGCAATAAAACGCTCAACATCCCGTCTCATCTTTGGCCAAAAGAAATGTGTAGCAAGTACGTCCTCCGTCTTCTTCACGCCAAAGTGTCCCATTAATCCTCCTCCATGCGCCTCCTGCAACAACAAAAGACGAACGGAGCTAGCTGGAATGCATAGCTTGTTAGCACGAAACACAAATCCATCGTTAACGACGAACTTGTTCCACATTCTTCCTTCTTTACAATTCTGCATTACATCTTTAAAATCAGCATCATGCACATATTGATCTTTGATGGTCTCCAAACCAAATATTTTGAAGTCAAGTTCTGAAAGCATAGTATAGCGACGAGACAAAGCATCAGCAATAACACTTTCTTTTCCCTTCTTGTGTTTAATGACATAAGGGAAAGTCTCAATGAATTCAACCCATTTAGCATGTCTACGATTCAGTTTAGCTTGACTTTTAATATGTTTCAATGATTCATGATCAGAATGTATAACAAATTCTTTGGGCCATAAATAATGTTGCCATGTTTCTAAAGTCCGAACAAGAGCATATAATTCTTTATCATAAGTAGAATAATTCAGACTAGGCCCACTCAATTTTTCAGAAAAGTATGCAACAGGTTTGCCATCTTGTAATAACACACCTCCTAATCCAATTCCACTAGCATCACATTCAAGCTCAAAAGTCTTATTAAAATCAGGAAGTTGGAGTAAAGGAGCATGTGTCAACTTATCTTTCAATACCGTGAAGGCTTCTTCCTGTGCGGTACCCCAAAGAAAAGGCACATCTTTCTTTGTAAGCTCATTGAGAGGTGCAGCAATGGTGCTAAAATCTCTCACAAAACGCCTATAGAATCCAGCGAGGCCAGGAAAACTCCTCACTTGTGTGACCGTTTTGGGCTGCAGCCAACTCTCAATAGCTTCAATCTTGGCTTTATCAACTTCAATTCCCTGTGGAGTAACAACATAGCCAAGAAAAGATACTCGGTCGGTGCAAAAGGTGCACTTCCCAAGGTTACCGAACAAACGTGCATCACGTAGAGCAATAAAAACAGCACGTAAATGTTCCAAATGTTCTTCCAAAGATCTGCTATAAATCAATATGTCATCAAAGTAAACTACCACAAATCGTCCAATGAAAGCACGTAAAACTTCGTTCATTAATCTCATGAAAGTACTAGGTGCATTAGTTAACCCAAAAGGCATGACTAACCACCCATATAATCCAAACATAGTTTTAAATGCTGTTTTCCATTCATCTCCCAATTTCATACGAATTTGATGGTAGCCACTACGCAAATCAACTTTGGAGAATATTGTAGAGCCACTCAATTCATCAAGCATATCATCTAGCCTAGGAATAGGATGACGATAACGAATAGTAATATTATTAATGCCTCTACAATCAACACACATACGTGATGTACCATCCTTTTTCGGCACTAGAATAATAGGAACAGCACAAGGACTAAGGGATTCGCGTATATAACCTTTGTCGAGAAGCTCTTGTACTTGACGCATAATCTCCTTCGTCTCCTCTGGATTGGTACGGTATGGTGCACGGTTTGGCAGTGAAGCACCGGGAATTAAGTCAATCTGATGCTCAATCCCTCGAATAGGCGGTAATCCCGGTGGCACGTCTTGTGGAAAAACGTCAGCGAACTCCTGCAAAATGTTAGTGACAGCAGGAGGCAAAGAGGAAGGCACGTACTCGAATGAAAATAATGCCTCTTTGCACACAAAAGCATAGCAAACAGATTTGCTGAAATCTAGCTCATCAATATCAGATTTGGTGGCAAATAAACATGCACTTTTCAATTTAATTTCAGAAGCAACACTAGATGGTTTATTATTAGGCTTCATTTGTTGCTCAAATTCTTTTGCCACAATCTGATTTTCACTCTTATTCTTCTCCTGTTGTGCTTTATTAGCTCTATTAATATCATCTTTCAAAATGGAATCAGGAGTCATAGGAAGCAAAGTAATATTTTTATCCTTATGAACAAGAGTATAGTGATTGTTTCTACCATGGTGTACAGAATTTTTATCAAATTGCCATGGTTTACCAAGTAATAAGGAACATGCTTGCATAGGTACCACATCACAATCAACATAATCAGCATATGTAGAGATACTAAAATGCACACGAACAGTACGTGTTACCTTAACCTTGCCGCTGTTGTTGAACCATTGGATGTAGTAAGGATGTGGATGTGGTCTTGTGGTGAGAGAAAGCTTCTCCACCATCTCCATGCTAGCCAAGTTGTTGCAGCTCCCTCCGTGATAGAGGCAAAGGTGTCCCGTCTTTCGATGAGATGGTGGATTTCGCTTTGGTGGAAGTCGACTTTGACGATCCGACTACGAACGTGCGAGGACGTCGCGCCTTAGCAATCGCTAAACCAACTCCGAGAGGTTATTGACCACGCCGGAGCACGATCAACCTGACCACGAGGGTCTGTTTCCTGCGAGCAAACGAAGAACAAGCAAGAAACTAAGATTGCAATCTGGATATTGCGAATATAAGATGAAAGCTTTATTGATCAAGGTGGGGTTCTGTGACGCCTTTGTCTGGTCGTTGAACACAAACGAATTACGCGAAGTTGCAGCTATGGCGAACTTTTAATCTAAACAAAACCCAAAGTCTAAACGATGCCCTAAGGGCTGTATATATGGAGGAAGAGGGGGGAATTTCGTGGCCCTTGCTGGAGGGGTCCGAAATCAACCCTATCTCTTGTTTCCCCACACATACGGACTCTAAAAATAGCCTATACTTATGTATTTCGAAATTACATGGGCCTGGCATCTTGTATATTTCGTCCAAGGCTTCATGCACCCATTATGGTGGCTTCAAAGTCCTGAAATCATCACTTGTAACTCCGTTCTTGTTCCAATGTTCATCCTTCTCCAAGCTAGGCCCTTCATTTGTAAGCAAAACAAATGTATCCAATTTAGGCAGCATCATATTCTCATGAACATTAGAATCATTACCAAGAAACGAAAGTACCTGGTAATTTAGTTGGCGTGCACGAGCTCTAGTAATTGGTCCAGTATGTATAGCAGCAGGGGCTGTGGGTGTAACAATTGTATTGATGTCCTCATCAACAAGAGTATAGTGATTGTTTCTACCATGGTGTACAGAATTTTTATCAAATTGCCATGGTCTACCAAGTAATAAGGAACATGCTTGCATAGGTACCACATCACAATCAACATAATCAGCATATGTAGAGATACTAAAATGCACACGAACAGTACGTGTTACCTTAACCTTGCCGCTGTTGTTGAACCATTGGATGTAGTAAGGATGTGGATGTGGTCTTGTGGTGAGAGAAAGCTTCTCCACCATCTCCATGCTAGCCAAGTTGTTGCAGCTCCCTCCGTCTATGATGACGCGCACAGAACGTTCCTTCACAACTCCCTTGGTATGGAACAAATTGTGCCTCTGATTTTGCTCAGCTTGTGTGACCTGCACACTCAAAACACGTTGAGCAACTAAACATTCATACCCGTCAGCGTCTTCAGGAGCCATGTATTGCGTCTCATGATCAGAATCATCTCCACCATGTTCTTCACGTGTAATAAGAGCCAAAGTCTCCTCATCATGGTCACTAGCGGACTCATATCCACCATCCGCGGTAGCAACCATCACACGCGGAGATTTGCATTCTCTCGCATAATGACCTCCTCCCTTACAACGACGACAAATAATATCACTTGTGTGCCCTGTTGATGCCATGGAAGAAGAAGAACGCTGTGCAGGCCCCGCAGGTGCGCTCTTGGCAGATAATGGTGGTTGTGCCTGTTTTCTTGTATCACGGCTGGAGGTGGCACCGGATGGAGGTGCTGGTGCAGTTGAAGTAGAAGATGCACGTGGTGTCCATGATGAAGGTCGGCCTGCAGAAAAGTTAGTTCGCCCCAATGCTTGTCGATCCTGCACTTCACGTTCAGCTTTACAAGCAAGATGGAATAAATGAGTGATATTAGTATACTCCTTATAGTCTAGAATGGTCTGAATCTCTCTATTTAATCCACCCAGAAAACGTGCAAGCATAGCTTCATTCTCCTCAACAATAGCACATCTAATCATGCCAGTTTGTAATTCCTGATAATATTCTTCTACAGAATTTTTCCCTTGTCTTAAACGCTGTAATTTTTGAAGCAATTCACGTTGATAATATGGTGGAACCCAACGCGTACGCATAGCAGTTTTCAAAGCAGCCCAAGTAGTTGGAATAGGATATAATCTACAATGTTCAGACCACCATACACATGCAAAACTAGTGAAAGCACAAACGGCAGCAGCAACTCGTCTCTCCTCAGGATATTGTAAACATGTAAATCGTTGTTCAGTTTCTAACTCCCAAGTAAGATATATATCAGGAACATATCTACCCTCAAATGGTGGAATATTCAATTTCAGTTTAGGAATATGGACATCATCTCGTACCTGAGGTGGTGGTGCAGGCCTACCATTACGAATATATACCTGAGGTCGACCTGCTGGTGGTGGTACAGGTGGCTGCATGTAGTGTTGATTTTGATCAACCTCATCCTCATAATCTCCCACATAATCATCCTCCTCCGCATTAGTAGCAGGAGCCACAGAAGTATCAACAGCAGCACCAACAGTTTGGCCAAACGCAAGAGGAACACGGCTTGTGATGAGGACATCAATACAATTGTTACACCCACAGCCCCTGCTGCTATACATACTGGACCAATTACTAGAGCTCGTGCACGCCAACTAAATTACCAGGTACTTTCGTTTCTTGGTAATGATTCTAATGTTCATGAGAATATGATGCTGCCTAAATTGGATACATTTGTTTTGCTTACAAATGAAGGGCCTAGCTTGGAGAAGGATGAACATTGGAGCAAGAACAAACATGGAGATGATGGCATGCGCAAGGGGAACAAGAACGGAGTTACAAGTGATGATTTCAGGACTTTGAAGCCACCATAATGGGTGCATGAAGCCTTGGACGAAATATACAAGATGCCACTTCATAAATTTCGTCCCGAGGCTATTTTAGGTGCTGCGTCACCTTATTATTGGGCCAGGCCCATGTAATTTCGAAATACATAAGTATAGGCTATTTTTAGAGTCCGTATGTGTGGGGAAACAAGAGATAGGGTTGATTTCGGACTCCTCCACCAAGGGCCACGAAATTCCCCCCTCTTCCTCCATATATACAGCACTTAGGGCATCGTTTAGACTTTGGGTTTTGTTTAGATTAAAAGTTCGCCATAGCTGCAACTTCGCGTACTTCGTTTGTGTTCAACGACCAGACAAAGGCGTCACAGAACCCCACCTTGATCAATAAAGTTTTCATCTTATATTCGCAATATCCAGATTGCAATCTTAGTTTCTTGCTTGTTCTTCGTTTGCTCGCAGGAAACAGACCCTCGTGGTCAGGTTGATCGTGCTCCGGCGTGGTCAATAACCTCTCGGAGTTGGTTTAGCGATTGCTAAGGCGCGACGTCCTCGCACGTTCGTAGTCGGATCGTCAAAGTCGACTTCCACCAAAGCGAAATCCACCATCTCATCGAAAGACGGGACACCTTTGCCTCTATCACATCACGTAGAGCAATAAAAACAGCACGTAAATGTTCCAAATGTTCTTCCAAAGATCTGCTATAAATCAATATGTCATCAAAGTAAACTACCACAAATCGTCCAATGAAAGCACGTAAAACTTCGTTCATTAATCTCATGAAAGTACTAGGTGCATTAGTTAACCCAAAAGGCATGACTAACCACTCATATAATCCAAACTTAGTTTTAAATGCTGTTTTCCATTCATCTCCCAATTTCATTCGAATTTGATGGTAGCCACTACGCAAATCAACTTTGGAGAATATTGTAGAGCCACTCAATTCATCAAGCATATCATCTAGCCTAGGAATAGGATGACGATAACGAATAGTAATATTATTAATGCCTCTACAATCAACACACATACGTGATGTACCATCCTTTTTCGGCACTAGAATAATAGGAACAGCACAAGGACTAAGGGATTCGCGTATATAACCTTTGTCGAGAAGCTCTTGTACTTGACGCATAATCTCCTTCGTCTCCTCTGGATTGGTACGGTATGGTGCACGGTTTGGCAGTGAAGCACCGGGAATTAAGTCAATCTGATGCTCAATCCCTCGAATAGGCGGTAATCCCGGTGGCACGTCTTGTGGAAAAACGTCAGCGAACTCCTGCAAAATGTTAGTGACAGCAGGAGGCAAAGAGGAAGGCACGTACTCGAATGAAAATAATGCCTCTTTGCACACAAAAGCATAGCAAACAGATTTGCTGAAATCTAGCTCATCAATATCAGATTTGGTGGCAAATAAACATGCACTTTTCAATTTAATTTCAGAAGCAACACTAGATGGTTTATTATTAGGCTTCATTTGTTGCTCAAATTCTTTTGCCACAATCTGATTTTCACTCTTATTCTTCTCCTGTTGTGCTTTATTAGCTCTATTAATATCATCTTTCAAAATGGAATCAGGAGTCATAGGAAGCAAAGTAATATTTTTATCCTTATGAACAAGAGTATAGTGATTGTTTCTACCATGGTGTACAGAATTTTTATCAAATTGCCATGGTCTACCAAGTAATAAGGAACATGCTTGCATAGGTACCACATCACAATCAACATAATCAACATATGTAGAGATACTAAAATGCACACGAACAGTACGTGTTACCTTAACCTTGCCGCTGTTGTTGAACCATTGGATGTAGTAAGGATGTGGATGTGGTCTTGTGGTGAGAGAAAGCTTCTCCACCATCTCTATGCTAGCCAAGTTGTTGCAGCTCCCTCCGTCTATTATGACGCGCACAGAACGTTCCTTCACAACTCCCTTGGTATGGAACAAATTGTGCCTCTGATTTTGCTCAGCTTGTGTGACCTGCACACTCAAAACACGTTGAGCAACTAAACATTCATACCTGTTAGCGTCTTCAGGAGCCATGTATTGCGTCTCATGATCAGAATCATCTCCACCATGTTCTTCACGTGTAATAAGAGCCAATGTCTCCTCATCATAGTCACTAGCGGACTCATATCCACCATCCGCTGTAGCAATCATCACACGCGGAGATTTGCATTCCCTCGCATAATGACCTCCTCCCTTACAACGACGACAAATAATATCACTTGTGTGCCCTGTTGATGCCATGGAAGAAGAAGAACGCTGTGCAGGCCCCGCAGGTGCGCTCTTGGCAGATAATGGTGGTTGTGCCTGTTTTCTTGTATCACGGCTGGAGGTGGCACCGGATGGAGGTGCTGGTGCAGTTGAAGTAGAAGATGCACGTGGTATCCATGATGAAGGTCGGCCTGCAGAAAAGTTAGTTCGCCCCAATGCTTGTCGATCCTGCACTTCACGTTCAGCTTTACAAGCAAGATGGAATAAACGAGTGATATTAGTATACTCCTTATAGTCTAGAATGGTCTGAATCTCTCTATTTAATCCACCCAGAAAACGTGCAAGCATAGCTTCATTCTCCTCAACAATACCACATCTAATCATGCCAGTTTGTAATTCCTGATAATATTCTTCTACAGAATTTTTCCCTTGTCTTAAACGCTGCAATTTTTGAAGCAATTCACGTTGATAATATGGTGAAACCCAACGCGTACGCATAGCAGTTTTCAAAGCAGCCCAAGTAGTTGGAATAGGATATAATCTACAATGTTCAGACCACCATACACATGCAAAACTAGTGAAAGCACAAACGGCAGCAGCAACTCGTCTCTCCTCAGGATATTGTAAACATGTAAATCGTTGTTCAGTTTCTAACTCCCAAGTAAGATATATATCAGGAACATATCTACCCTCAAATGGTGGAATATTCAATTTCAGTTTAGGAATATGGACATCATCTCGTACCTGAGGTGGTGGTGCAGGCCTACCATTACGAATATATACCTGAGGTCGACCTGCTGGTGGTGGTATAGGTGGCTGCACGTAGTGTTGATTTTGATCAACCTCATCCTCATAATCTCCCACATAATCATCCTCCTCCGCATCAGCAGCAGGAGCCATAGAAGTATCAACAACAGCACCAACAGTTTGGCCAAACGCAAGAGGAACACGGCTTGCTCGGCGAAGGTCTGCTTCGCGACGTGGAGGTAGTCGTTGTTGTTGTTGTTGGAGAGGTGCGTTAGCTGCAGCGAGTGGTGGTGGTGGAAGACGCGCGAGCAATTCATTAAACTTGTTATCGAGCTTTGTTTCGAATGTCTTCTAAAAGCCAGTGATCTTCTCCATGGCCTCTTCAAAATTGTTCAGCACATCTTGCACCTGTTCAGTCATCATTTGCTGAAACTTATCATGAAGCTCCTTGTTCGATAAATTCTCCCAGTCAATCTCGTCGGCTTGTGATCCTGGCATGGTTAGCAGCAATAGAAACACACAAGAATATGATCCTACAGACTACAAACAAGTGGTGGTGGTAGGTGTCACAAATCCGTCAAGCAAATCTCAAATTCTTACCAGTTCTTACCCAGCAGCAGGCGGTGATCGGCAACCGTTGTAGTCAAAAACTCTCAAAGCTTGGATAGAGCGATTACCAGGGAGAGTCAAACGCACGACGTAGATGTATGTGGAGCTGGGAAGGCTTATAATATGGTAGCAAAAAGGGTCAGCAATAATCAATTCAGAGATGCAAAGTTGAATAAACGCTCAACGACGGTACTGTGCTGGTCCTAGGCTAGACTGTGCTAGAGACGCGAGCCTAGAACACTAACAAAATCACGGCGCGGCACGTAAACAAGGGAAAAGCACACTCTGGAATTTTTTTTTTCGCTCTTTTTTTTTGCGCTCTTTTTTTTTTGCGCTGCTTTTTTTTTT
>NC_041391.1:315407447-315468809 GCF_002162155.2 Triticum dicoccoides
TTGCGAAAAATCACTATAATGGCGAGTGTCTCAAAACTCTTCTTAGCTCAAACTGACAGGATGGGCACGAAATTTTTTTTTTGACCAATTTTTTTTTTGACTGCCCGGACCCAAAAACTGGAAACGGGTCAAAAAAACTTCCTATAATGGCACCTGTCTCAAAACACTCAGAAACACCTAAAAATAGGATAGCCAGAAATTTTTTCGAAAAATGCATTTTCAAAAAATTTTGGGCCTAAACGGAGTGTAACAATTGTATTGATGTCCTCATCAGAAGGTCGGCCTGCAGAAAAGTTAGTTCGCCCCAATGCTTGTCGATCTTGCACTTCACGTTCAGCTTTACAAGCAAGATGGAATAAACGAGTGATATTAGTATACTCCTTATAGTCTAGAATGGTCTGAATCTCTCTATTTAATCCACCCAGAAAACGTGCAAGCATAGCTTCATTCTCCTCAACAATAGCACATCTAATCATGCCAGTTTGTAATTCCTGATAATATTCTTCTACAGAATTTTTCCCTTGTTTTAACGCTGTAATTTTTGAAGCAATTCACGTTGATAATATGGTGGAACCCAACGAGTACGCATAGCAGTTTTCAAAGAAGCCCAAGTAGTTGGAATAGGATATAATCTACAATGTTCAGACCACCATACACATGCAAAAGTAGTGAAAGCACAAACAGCAGCAGCAACTCGTCTCTCCTCAGGATATTGTAAACATGTAAATCGTTGTTCAGTTTCTAACTCCCAAGTAAGATATATATCAGGAACATATCTACCCTCAAATGGTGGAATATTCAATTTCAGTTTAGGAATATGGACATCATCTCGTACCTGAGGTGGTGGTGCAGGCCTACCATTACGAATATATACCTGAGGTCAACCTGCTGGTGGTGGTGCAGGTGGCTGCACGTAGTGATGATTTTGATCAACCTCATCCTCATAATCTCCCACATAATCATCCTCCTCCGCATCAGCAGCAGGAGCCACAGAAGTATCAACAGCAGCACCAACAGTTTGGCCAAACGCAAGAGGAACACGACTCGCTCGGCGAAGGTCTGTTTCGCGATGTGGAGGTAGTCGTTGTTGTTGTTGTTGGAGAGGTGCGTTAGGTGCAACGGGTGGTGGTGGTGGAAGACGCGCGAGCAATTCATTAAACTTGTTATCGAGCTTTGTTTCGAACGACTTCTCAAGGCCAGTGATCTTCTCCATGGCCTCTTCAAAATTGTTCAGCACATCTTGCACCTGTTCAGTCATCATTTGCTGAAACTTATCATGAAGCTCCTTGTTCGATAAATTCTCCCTGTCAATCTCGTCGGCTTGTGATCCTGGCATGGTTAGCAGCAATAGAAACACACAAGAATATGATCCTACAGACTACTAACAAGTGGTGGTGGTGGGTGTCACAAATCCGTCAAGCAAAACTCAAATTCTTACCAGTTCTTACCCAGCAACAGGCGGTGATCGGCAACCGTTGTAGTCAAAACTCTCAAAGCTTGGATAGAGCGATTACCAGGGAGAGTCAAACGCACGACGTAGATGTATGTGGAGCTAAGGCTTATAATATGGTAGCAAAAAGGGTCAGCAATAATCAATTCAGAGATGCAAAGTTGAATAAACGATCAACGACGGTACTGTGCTGGTCCTAGGCTAGACTGTGCTAGAGACGCGAGCCTAGAACACCAACAAAATCACGGCGCGGCACGTAAACAAGGGAGGAGCACACTCTGAATTTTTTTTTCTCTTTTTTTTTGCACTTTTTTTCCTCTTTTTTTTTTGCTCCGCAACAAATTTTTTTCGAAAAAGTCTACAAATGGTCTAAAAACTGCCTAGCCAGAATTTTCCAGACTTAGTTTTTTTTTGAAATTGGAACTATTTTTCTTCTGCGGATGGCTCGGAAGTTGGGGAGTCCTTCTCTGTCACGACTCGGAGTATCGCGTGATCTGGAAATCGAGAACAATGCAACAATTACTAGACTCGGACTAGGACTGGTGGCGGAGATGAATCTGGTGGAACTCAGACTGGTGGCGGAGATGAATCTGGTGGAACACGGACAGGTGGCGGATATATGTTGCAAGTGAACTCGGATTGGCGTGATGGCGGCGGATATGTGGTGGCGTATATGGATTTGGATTGGCGGTGAATATGTGGTGGTGGTATATGGCAACAGCGACGATGATGATGCGGTGGTGATATATGCCAGCGGCGACGTGACAACCTGTGAACAGAACTCGAAACTCTAAAAGACTAGATGCTAAGACCAGCAACTGGACACGACGATGCAACCGCAAATTCAACAAAGCAAATACAGAAAAGATTATGCAAGGCTCAGATTGGTTCGGATGGGATGAACTAACCCTAATTTTTTTTGGCTTTTTCGTGGACTATAGGTATGAAGAACAGACTCGATCTAAACTACGAAAAACTGTAAAATCTCACCGAGCAACCTGGAAATCTGATACCACTCTATAGAGGCAAAGGTGTCCCGATGTTTTGATGAGATAGCTATCGTCTTCTATTGGAGTTGACTTTGACGATCCAACTACGAACGTGCGAAGACGTCGCGCCTTAGCAATCGCTAAACCAACCTCCGAGGGTTATTGACCACGCCGGAGCACGACCAACCTGACCACGAGGGTCTATTTACTGTGAGCAAACGAAGAATAAGCAAGAAACTAAGATTGCAATCTGGATATTGCGAATATAAGATGAAAGCTTTATTGATCAAGATGGGGTTCTGTAACGTCTTGGTCTGGTCATTGAACACAAACGAAGTACGTGATAGAGGCGAGGGTGTCCCGATCTTTCGATGAAATGATAACTATCGATTTGGTGGAGGCGACTTTGACGATCCGACTACAAACGTGCACGACGTTGCGCCTTAGCAATCGCTAAACCAATCTCCTGAGGTTACTGACGATGCCGGAAGCACGGTCAGCCTGACCACGAAGGTCTATTCCTGCAAGCAATCGAAGAACGAGCAAGAATATGATAAAGCAATCTGAATATTGCAAATATATATGAGGTATTGATAACGGTGGGGATCCGTAAGCGGTCTTGGTCTGGTCGTTGGACACATACGAAGTACACGAAGTTGCAATGGCTAACTTTTAACTAAACAAATCCCAAGGAAAAGCTACTAGATGGATCTACTTATATAGGAGCAAGGGGTGGAGGCCAAGGAGGTGGGAGGACGTCCCAAGGCAGCCTAAAACTAAATCTAGGTCGTACAAGGCCAATGGGCCCAAGTGGAGGTGATGTAACACCTTTGGACTTGTAGTTTGACTCGGATTCTGCTGCAGCATCAGATTGTTTCGTCCACAACTCAACGCTCCGGACGAATTTGAAGGTGATTCTAATTGGGTTGGAAAGTGCACGAAATCTAGTTTCCAACAAAAAAAGAATCACCCAATTCGGAGTCCGTATGAAAAACTTGTGTCCATTTTGAGTCAGGTGTGTCTATGCAGTCCGAATCTGAATCCAGAACGTGAGAGACTTGGACTCTATCTTCTCTTGGGCCAAAAGTGACGTGAGAGAACTTTTTGGACAGCAAATAAACATCTCTTTCTTCCTTATCTTCATATGTGGATTGTACAAATGTCCCATACACCTGCAATTAGACAAAACACAAAAGTGTGTGAAGTATTTTTGTTCTGGATAACATAAATAGATTATTGAATAGTTTGCACTAGAAATCACCTGACAAATATGCATATATGCAATATTTTTGGTCATATCCAAGGTAGTCATGTCCTCATCATCCTCCCCTTCTTGAAAATAAAGCCGTCCTCGGCGTTGCCTAATCTGAAATGTGGCTAACAAAAGAGACAAGGTGTACATGTTGTATATGTATATGTCATCCATTTTTACTTCCCTTGATTTTTGCATATATGACACATGAATAGATGAGTAACTTGCATAGTTCATAAAATCTAAAGCCAAAAAATTAGCACAAGAAGTAGAAGGCATGAAAATATTGCAACTCAGTTTGCACATATAAGTGAAGCTCTTATTCATTTCAAAAGATTGACAATGTTCATCATTAAACCATCCCAACATTGGTGAATAAACCTTACTTGCATCAAATTTACATGCTACAACATGCTTAAATAAGCAAACATGCAATAAGTCATTCAACACAGAATCATCACCAAGATTAGAGGTCATATCAAAATGATTAAACATTGGTTCTTTTGCATCAATAGTTAATTCAATGGGTGCACTCAAAATTATTGGTATTTCAGTTGTTTGATCACATGGCAAAGTCAAATTATCAACATAGTCCTCTAAAATAGGTGGTGTGATCAAAGTAGTGGGTAGCTCATCAGATGGTGCATTCAAATTGACAAGGCATTCATCATTCTCATGTAGAGATGGAAGATCAGTACCTTTGTCATTACCTCTTATGATCAACTCAGATGATGTAGCCACTCTCGGGGGCGATGTGTCACATGGTGGAGGTGATGTAGTCCTGACAACAACGGATGTGGTTGTCGTAGTATGCCTAGTAGTTGAAGGAACAATCATATCAACTCTTGGAATGTGCACCGTGCGCTTGTTCTCCTCGTGGCTAACACGTCGTTTTATTTCCTGTTCAGCTTTGCAAGCAAGATGAAACAAATGGTCCATAGGATAACACTCTTCATGAATTAGTATCTCTTGAATATCACGGTTTAATCCTCCCCAAAATCTATCCATAAAATCATCTTCACTTTTTTCTAAAGAGGAATGCAACAAGGTAGTTTGTAAATCATCATAATATTTTGTTACAGTTCCACTACCTTGTGTTAAGTGTTGCAACTTCTTAATCATGTCACGAGTATAATAAGCAGGGACGAAAGTATGTCGCATGGCAAGTTTCAAATCATCCCAAGTAGTAGGTATATAATCAGGGTGTAACCGACAATATTCACTCCACCAAACCAAAGCATAACCAGTGAAAGAACCAACCGCAACCTTAACCTTTTTATGTTCATCGAAATTATGGGAAGCAAATATATTTTTTATGTCGAACTCCCATTCAATATATAAAGCAGGTTTAAAACGGCCATTAAATGATGGTATAGATACATTAACCTGATCATGTGCATTTGGATGTTTGTGCACCTCTCGTGACGGTTGTGGTATTTGCAAAGGTGGTGGCACGTCTCCCGCGATCGACAAAGCCCATGAATTGACTCTGGATCCTGTCATGATTAGTAGAACAAGAAACAAAACCCAAAAATAATGTTCCTATAACTACTAGGATGTGGTGGTAAAACGCTCACAATAAAGCAAATATCAATGTCTTACAAGTTCTTACCATGCAGCAGGCGGTGATCGGCAACCAGCGGTGTCAAGTAACTCCGAATATTGAGTAAAGCGATTGCCAGGGGAGCGTACGTATACACGGTGTAGAAATATGTGGAGCTGGGTTGGCTATATATGGTAGCAAAAGATTAGCAATAATCAATTCAAAGATGCAATGTTGAATAAATGCTCAACGACGGTACTGTGCTGGTCCTAGGCTAGACCGGACTAGAGACGCGAGCCTAGAACACTAATAAGGTCACGGCGTAGCACAACTAGCATCAATGAAGGATACTAAGTAGCTCTTGACAGCAAGATATAAGTGAAGATCACAACGGCAGTGAAGATAATGATGAAAAACAACTGCCAAGCAGGATATACAACAACTCTCTCTCCAACTTTCCTCTTGAAAAGTTTGAGACAATTTTCTGATAAATTCTTTCAAAGAATGCTAGTAACTCAAGCTTTCCAATGCAAAAAGAATCACTCAATTCCGAGTTGATATGAGGAGTCAAAGAATTCTAAAACTGGCCTGAAAAATTGGAACAAGTTGTGTTCACGAACTTCGGAGGGCAAAAAGACCTATTTAGAAGCCGATTTTGAGGTGTCAAATATTGAACTTGCTTCTGCAACTATTTAGATGCGGCTCGTTGCTAGCTTCAATTTGAGTACTCACGGAGCCAAAACGGACTTCGTATGAGAAAGATACACCTGTTTTACTGAACAGTGCGCAAAACAGATTCCAATCCGAATTCAGGTACGAGATTGATTCTAGATAGATCCAATTTTTTTTTTCTTCTCTCTTTTTTTCTCACCCTTTTTTTTCTTTTTCTTCTCTCTCTTTTTCTTTTTTTTCCTCTCTTTTTTTCCTCTATCTTTTTTTTTCTCCCTCTTTCCAAGACAAACTAGATAAGATGCAAATTGGATCAGGCGAAGATGTGAATGACCTCAACTATGATTATGACAATGAACAGTGCGTAGCATGTGGTAGAAATTAATGGATGGGATGGTGGACAGCGGAAGAGATAATGATGCAGTGGCGGCGTGACTAATGTGAACAGAACTCGAAACTCTAAAGGAAATAGACACTAAGACCAGCAACTGACACGACGATGCAACCGATAATTCAACTATGCAAGCAATGAATAGAAAATTGCAAAGGCTCAGACTGGCTTGGATAAAGGATGAACAGATCTAACTTTTTTTTGTGGCTTTTTCTTGGACAATAGGTAAGAAAATAAATCTAATCTAAGAAAAACTGGAAATTCTCACCGAGCAACCTGAAAACTGATACCACTTGATAGAGGCGAGGGTGTCCCGATCTTTCGATGAGATGATAACTATCGATTTGGTGGAGGCGACTTTGACGATCCGACTACAAACGTGCACGACGTTGCGCCTTAGCAATCGCTAAACCAATCTCCTGAGGTTACTGACGATGCCGGAAGCACGGTCAGCCTGACCACGAAGGTCTATTCCTGCAAGCAATCGAAGAACGAGCAAGAATATGATAAAGCAATCTGAATATTGCAAATATATATGAGGTATTGATAATGGTGGGGATCCGTAAGCGGTCTTGGTCTGGTCGTTGGACACAAACGAAGTACACGAAGTTGCAATGGCTAACTTTTAACTAAACAAATCCCAAGGAAAAGCTACTAGATGGATCTACTTATATAGGAGCAAGGGGTGGAGGCCAAGGAGGTGGGAGGACGTCCCAAGGCAGCCTAAAACTACAAGGCCAATGGGCCCAAGTGGAGGTGATGTAACACCTTTGGACTTGTAGTTTGACTCGGATTCTGCTGCAGCATCAGATTGTTTCGTCCACAACTCAACGCTCCGGACGAATTTGAAGGTGATTCTAATTGGGTTGGAAAGTGCACGAAATCTAGTTTCCAACGAAAAAAGAATCACCCAATTCGGAGTCCGTATGAAAAACTTGTGTCCATTTTGAGTCAGGTGTGTCTATGCAGTCCGAATCTGAATCCAGAACGTGAGAGACTTGGACTCTATCTTCTCTTGGGCCAAAAGTGACGTGAGAGAACTTTTTGGACAGCAAATAAACATCTCTTTCTTCCTTATCTTCATATGTGGATTGTACAAATGTCCCATACACCTGCAATTAGACAAAACACAAAAGTGTGTGAAGTATTTTTGTTCTGGATAACATAAATAGATTATTGAATAGTTTGCACTAGAAATCACCTGACAAATATGCATATATGCAATATTTTTGGTCATATCCAAGGTAGTCATGTCCTCATCAGTACGCGAAGTTGCAGCTATGGCGAACTTTTAATCTAAACAAAACCCAAAGTCTAAACGATGCCCTAAGGGCTGTATATATGGAGGAAGAGAGGGGAATTTCGTGGCCCTTGGTGGAGGGGTCCGAAATCAACCCTATCTCTTGTTTCCCCACACATACGGACTCTAAAAATAGCCTATACTTATGTATTTCGAAATTACATGAGCCTGGCCCAATAAAAAGGTGATGCAGCACCTATAATAGCCTCGGGACGAAATTTATGAAGTGGCATCTTGTATATTTCGTCCAAGGCTTCATGCACTCATTATGGTGGCTTCAAAGTCCTGAAATCATCACTTGTAACTCCGTTCTTGTTCCCCTTGCGCATGGCATCATCTCCATGCTTGTTCTTGCTCCAATGTTCATCCTTCTCCAAGCTAGGCCCTTCATTTGTAAGCAAAACAAATGTATCCAATTTAGGCAGCATCATATTCTCATGAACATTAGAATCATTACCAAGAAACGAAAGTACCTGATAATTTAATTGGCATGCGCGAGCTCTAGTAATTGGTCCCGTATATGTAGCAGTAGGGGCTGTGGGTGTAACAATGGTATTGATGTCCTCATCACCTACTCTAGTACACCGACAGGAGCCCCCGGGCCTGGGCCACACACGGTGCCGAGCGCTGTTGGGCCAGGCCCAAAACAGGGCACGGGCACACGCGGCCTGGGTCACGCCGTATCTTACTCCGTATCCACCGCGCCCTCCCCGAACGGCACGCGTTGAATACGGCGTCGTGGGAGAGATCGTGGGTGGTTTCTTTATTCAGAAAAACGGAACGCCCGCCCCCTCCCTCTTTATAAGCAGGGGAAACAGGGGCAGTTCGCCCATCGCGCCGGTTGCTACTCCAATCTCAGAAATCTCCGCCGCTCCCCCCTTCTTCCCGAAGCTGAAAGAGAGCAGCGCTCCGCCCCCCATTGCCACCACGCACCAGCAACGCCGTCGATCTCCCCCACCACCTCCGCCATGGCTCCGAAAGCCGACAAGGGGAAGGGCGTGAAATCGGTCGAGGCGCAGCGGCTCGCGGCGCTGCGAAAGGAGCGGGCCATCTTCCCCCCTCTGCTTGCCGCGAAGGAGCTGAGGGAGTACTACTACCTCTTCTGGTCGACGGAGACGCGAGCGCATCCGCGCACGAAGGTACTCCCGGCTGCCGCTTCGGAACTGGCTCCAAACGGATACCCCTTCTTCGCGCTGTTCTTCTACTGCGGGCTCTGCCCGCCCTTCTCTGAATTTTTCTATGACATCATGAACACCTACGGGTTCCGCCTCCTTGACTTCACCCCCAACGTCGTTCTAACCATGGTAGTTTTCGCACATCTCTACGAAAACTTTGTCGGAGTCCATCCAAACGTAGCTCTTTTTCGCCACTTCTTTATGCCCCGAGTCGAGAGAGGAGAGCCTTTATCCGGCGGAATCGCCTGGATCTCGAGAGTCGGCAAGAAGGAAGCTTATCTGGAGGGAGAGCTCCGCAGCAAGTGAGAGGAATGGAGAGCAGAGTGGTGCTGGATTGTCGAGGAGAATCCGCAGCCATTTACCGCCCTGCGACAAGCCCCAATAGCGCGCGGCAATGATTGGAGCAACGTGGCCCCGGAAGACGATAGGCTGAAGATTGCTGTCACCCGGATCCTTCGCCTCAGGCTTGCCGGGCTCACCGTAGGCGCCGTTGGCACAGATTTTCTTCACCGCCGCATCGCCCCCCTGCAGGAGAGGAGGAGACCCGCCTGGGAGTTCCAGAACTCAGCGGATATCATGAGGCTGCGCCCGGGCCTCAACTTCAACTTCACTGTCCTGGAGCTGGACGCGATGCTCCTGGAATAGTTCAAGCGCGATCCTCAACATCCATTCATGTTGCCGAGGGGTGTCGTTCCGTTGTGCAACAACTCCTCGCTTGACCGCATCCGCGCAATGATGCCGTTGTGCGATTCGCATGGAATTGTCCCGACTTGGCAAGAGCCTGCAGACGACGTCGTGCGGGATTTCTTTGACGGCTTGGTAGAAGTGCCGGTCCGCGCTGATGAACAGAAGAGCCTTACTCGCGACACCACCGATGCGGAGATGCAGCGCATCGCCACTAGGCTGGAAGAGGTGGCGGCAGCAGCTGCCGCGGGCGAGTTCGGGTTCACCGTGGAGGAGGTAGAGGCAGCAGAGGCGGCAAGCCTTGTCAAGCGAGAGGAGTTCGCCGGCGAGGAAGAGCTTGCCGGGCCTGAAGCTGAGTCAAGCGAGCCCGGCGAGGGAGAGCTTGTCGGGCCCGAACCTTCAGACAGCTTGCCGCAAGTGGAGCCCCCAGCTGCACCAAGAAGGCGTCTCCGCAAGGCCGGGGACGTAGCGGGGCGGCAAATGAGTCAACAGCCGCCGTGCCGCGTGACACGCTCTACCGCGGCAAGAACTATTGCCGCGGGAGCGCCTCACGCCGTTGCGGCAACTGGGGCGGGGTCTTCCTGGTCCACCGCTACCGTCCCTGCCAAGCGGGCAAGGGAACCTACTCCTCCGCCTCGTCGCACCGGAGGCGAGCGGGACTTCGATCTCTCCGCGCTCAGCTCCTACGAGGAAGAAGAAGAGTAAGATTCTTCGCTGTATTTGCAGTTCTTTAATTTTGTTGCTTTGTCTTGTATCTGATTTGCTTCACTCTGAACCCATTCCTTTTTAGGACGCTGGCCCAGAGAGCGGCTAAGAGAGGCAAGGTCCCGGTGATTGTCATCGAGGACGAACCCACCGCGATGGCAGAGGACATGTCCGAGACCACATTGCCGGACCCGGCAACCATTCCTCAAAGCAGCCCCCAGCGCAGCCCCCCACGTAAGTATATGGTTTACTTCATACTGTCAGGCGCGCATGGGTGCTCTTTCATTGCTGATATCTGACTGTTGGTTTGTGTAGGAGCAGAGCAGCCTCACCAGGAGTGCCCGGAAGCCGCTCCTGAAATGCCATCTGCTTCGACTACACCGCCAAGGGAGGATTCCCCGGCAAGGGAGCGTTCTCCGGCAAGGGAGAACTCTCCGGCAAGGGACAGTTCTCCGGCAAGGGACGGCACCAGCGACCCTCCGGTGGTTGAGACCACGACTGCAGATCCTAGTACAGGTAATCCTCTTGCTTGAAAACTTACCTTGGGTTCTTCTTCTTCTGATTTTCTTTTTGGATATTTGCTTGACGCTTCTCCTTTTTCCGTTCGTCGGATCCATCTGCCACGGAGCCGATGGAAACTGAAGGCGAAGCCGGCGCTGATGATCCCGCCGGCGAAGAGGCCACCAAAGCTGCTGCCGCAGAAGCTGGCGAGGGACCCGGCGATCGCACTGACGGCCCCGAGGCCGCAGGAGCGTCAGGCGCTACGCCGACCGCCGATCCCTCCGCCGCTGCTGCAGCGCCAGGCTCCGAAGAGCCCCAGCCCGGCGCCTACTTGAAGGCCGGCGACGGCATCTTTATCAAGCTCCCCTGGGCGTCCAGCTCCAGGGCGCCGGTCGAAGGAGAAATCTTGGATGGAGGGGTGCTCGCCTCCGCTGGGCTGACGTTGGTCGACGCGCCAAGCAGCAGCAGCAACGAGCCTGAGGAGGAGCAGCTACTGCGGAAGCTGCTGTCGCTCTACCGCGCCCGACAAGCCAAGCTGGCATCCCGAGAAGCGCTTGTCACGAAGGCGGGAGTGGACATCGAGAAGCGCGCGGAGGAGCTCCGGGGTCTCAGGCAGGAAGCTCTCCGGTCCCTGGCGGAGGAGCGGGAGCAACTTCTCGAGGAGCATAAAGCCTTCCTCCTCGAGAAGGCTGAAGTTGAAGAGCAGCAGCGGCTTGTCGCCGAAAATCTATTTGTGCAGGAAGGAGAGTTGGCGCAGCGCAAGGTCAACCTTGACAGCCACGAGGAGGAGCTTGCCGCGCGCGAGCAAGCAATTGGCGAGGCCCTCAAGGAAGCAGAGGATGCCTCCGCAGCTGCCGAGGCCGCCAAGAAGGAGCTGGAGACGAAGGTGGCGCAGCTGGAGGCCGACCTCAAGGCGAGCGGCGAGGAGCTCGCTGCGCTCAAGCATGAGTGCGAGAAGGACGCTGCCGCTCATGGTGAGCTGTAGGGTCTTCTCGCTGAGAGGAGCAAGGAGCTTAGCGCCGCCAAGGACTCCAATACAGATCTCGAGTTGAAGCTGGCTACTTTGACTCAGACGCTGGACGGCACCAGGGAGTGGGAGGCGGCCTTGACGGAGAAGATTAAGACCGACGAGGTGCTGCTGGCGAATGCTGCCGCCGCCCAGAATGCTTTTAGGGAGACTGTGGAGCACTGGACCGAGGGTCTCGTGAATGTTGCCGCAACCATCGACAGGGAGCTGGCACAGCTGGGGATGGAGGATCTCGGGTACCCCTCCGATGAGCACCACCAACCCAGCGCCAAGCTCAGCCTGTTCTTCAAGGGCGTGGCGACGGCCCTCCAGCGACTCCGGGAGAAGATCCCAAAGCAGCTGGCCGACGAGTCGCGCAAGATCTGCGCGGGAGCTCTTCAAAAGGTGTTGGTGAAGGTGGCCTTCCGCAACCCAAGCCTCAACCTCATCAACGTCCTCAGGTCCCTGCCGCCGGATGCTGATCTAGAAGCGCTCAAGGCCCTTGTCGCACCCATTGTGGACAAGGTGAGCGGAATCAAGAGGGTTGAGGGCGATCGCGTAAATTAGGCCGCTCGTTTTCTCTTTTTCTTTGTCGCTGCTGGTCATGTCATGAGAACAATCTGTTAGAGCTGCGACAAGCTATCTTGTAATATAACTCTATTTTGGGTAGAGATTGCTGTGTTATTTCCTTTACTTGATTCCTTCTTTTGTATGTTTTCGCCCTATGCTTTTAGGGAACTTGTCGGCACAGGCACCTGGGCCGCGAGCGCTGAGTGCGGGACGTCAGCAGCCTGCTGGCGGTGCCGCTTCCGACAAGAAACCTTGTCGCAACTAGTCGCAGCTCACTTAAGTTGTTGAGTGGACTCGAAACAAAGTAAGGGCGCAACTAGCTACGAGTTGGTTCCTCCGCGCACAGGTTTTCCATACAAAGCACGGTCGTTCGAGGAAGATAACTTAAAATTTGAAAACTGATTTCTCAAACTTTGGCAACTTAGCTTTTCTGTCGCTTGCTTTCCGGTAAGGCAAAACTTCCTTGAACGATGCCTGATCCACACCATTATCTTCTCCTTTCCCCCCGGCAAACTTGTGGGCGAGGGAACCTTCTTTTCCTTTTTGAGAAAAAGAAAGAAGAGAAAATAAAGATATGGAGCCTTATGGCTCGTTATTGCTTACTGGGGGTTGGTGCTGCACAAAGTGTCAGATAATGCATGCAAAGTAAAAAAAGCATGAAATTGACGAGATGTGCGGAGCACATGAGCTTTACTTATGCACGGGGTCTGCGCCCGGCTTCGTACAAAGGATTACATGCAACATCGGCAAGACTTGTACAAAAGGTGGTTGCCGGAACAGGTTCCAGCAACCGCGCCTTACGGGTAAAACTTACGAAGATGCTCAATGTTCCAGGAGTTGCTCACCGGAGTGCCATCTTCGGTCTCAAGGCGGACAGCGCCAGGCCTAGTGACTCGTTTCACCCGGTAAGGGCCTTCCCACTTCGGCGTCAACTTGTTGGAATTCTTGGCGGACTGAACGCGCCGAAGAACAAGGTCGCCTTCCTCGAGACTTCTAGTACTAACTTTGCGGCTATGGTAGCGGCACAAAGCTTGCTGTTATCGAGCAGCTCGTACAGCGGCCTGAAGATAGTCTTCCTCAAGGAGCAGCGCGTCATCTTGTCGCAACTGTTCTTGCTCAAGCTCATCATAAGCGAGCACTCGAGGTGACCCGTATACGAGTTCCGTGGGGAGAACTGCCTCTGCTCCATAGACTAGAGCAAAAGGTGTCTGGCCAGTGGCTCGATTTGGCGTCGTCCTGATCGACCAAAGAACCACCGGCAGCTCCTCAATCCAGTTCTTTCCGCACTTGTGCAGCCTGTCGAAAGTTCTGGTCTTGAGCCCGCGTAGCACTTCAGCATTCGCCCTCTCCGCTTGACCGTTGCTTCTCGGATGAGCAACAGAAGCGAAGCAGAGCTTGGCGCCAAGATCTTGAACGTATTGCATGAAGGTGCGGCTCGTGAATTGCGTGCCATTGTCGGTGATGATCCTGTTAGGGATCCCAAAGCGGCAAACAATCGACCTGAAGAACTTGACTGCTGACTGTGCTGTCACCTTCCTCACTGCTTCCACTTCCGGCCACTTCGTGAACTTGTCGATTGCAACGTACAAGTACTCAAAGCCCCCGATAGCTCGGGGAAAGGGGCCGAGGATGTCGAGCCCCCAGACCGAAAATGGCCAGGATAAAGGGATCGTCTGGAGTGCTTGAGCTGGCTGGTGTATCTGCTTGGAATGGAACTGGCACGCTTCACACTTGGTTACTTGTGCAATCGCATCCTGGAGGGCTGTCGGCCAAAAGAAACCTTGCCGGAATGCTTTGCCGGCAAGTGCTCTTGCGCCAATGTGGTGACCACATATGCCTCCATGTATCTCTGCCAACAGCTCTTGTCGGTCTTCCCGGCGAATACACTTCAATTTCACGCCGTTGAGTCTTCTTCTGTACAGTGTGTTGTCGACAAACTGGTACATACTTGACTGCCGGGCTACTCTTTCCGCTTCTTCCTGCTCTTCGGGAAGTTCTCCTGTCTAAAGGAAATGGACAATCTGCTGTGCCCATGCTGGAGCTTGCGGCTCGACAACAAGGACTAAAGGCACATCTGCTGCTGCGGGAATATCCGCTTCTACGGCGAGAACCTGCGGCTCAGCCGGAGCTTGACGTTCCCCGGCAAGCTTGCCGGGGCAAAACTTGTCGGGAGCGTCTGCTTCAACGGAACAAACCTTAGGGCTTGCCGGAGCAGACTGCTCCTCAACCCCCTTGGTGTTGATTTTGATGACCTTCTTGGCGGCAGCTTCGGGGAGCTCTACCGGAAAATAGTCACCAGAAATCAACTTCCTCTTCTTTCCCTGTCCAATTGATGGCGTTACGGATGGTTGAGTCAGCTTGAGCACAAAGATCCCTGGTTCCACAGGTAACTTAAGCGCAGCGCACTTTGACAGACCATCGGCAATGTCGTTCTGAGCTCTTGGAACATGTTCCATCTGTAGGTCGTCAAAGTGCTCTTCTAGCTTTCTCACTTCTTCAACGTAAGCTTCCATCAACGGACTCTGATAATTCTTGTTTACTTGGCGGACGACAAGCTGTGAGTCACCCCTGACAATGAGCTTCTTGATCCCAAGGTCTGCTGCGATCCTGAGACCGGCAAGCAAGCCTTCATACTCTGCTGTATTGTTCGTTGCTTGCTCCTTGGGAAAGTGCATCTGGACTACGTACTTGAGGTGCTCTCCGGTGGGTGCGACAAGTAGCACGCCCGCACCGGCGCCTTGCAGCGAGAAGGCACCATCAAAGTACATCAGCCACTCTTTGCTTGCTTCCTCGACGGGGATGCTCATTTCTGGAATTTCTTCATCTTGTGTTGGCGTCCATTCTGCTATGAACTCCGCCAATGCCCTGCTTTGGATAGTTGAAGTACTCTCAAACTTGAGGCCAAAGCTTGACAGTTCCAGTGCCCACTCGACAATCCTGCATGTTGCTTCTGGATTTTGCAGTATCCTCTTGAGCGGAAAACGAGTGACGACTGTGATCTCATGTGCTTGGAAGTAATGGCGCAGCTTTCTCGAGGCCATGAGAAGGCCGAAAAGCAATTTCTGCACACCAGAGTACCTTGACCTAGCCCCCTGCAGAAGGGAACTGACAAAGTAAATCGGGCGCTGCACCATTCTTTTCTGCATCTTCTCACGCGCCTGCGCAGATCCATCTTTGTCGGGACCAGAGCTTGCCGGTGAAGTCCCCTGCTTGTCGCTGGATGCATCTGCCGTGGTTGCTGGCTCATCATCCGCCTCCCTCTCCGCTACTAACGCAGCACTAACCACTTGATTGGTTGCCGCTATATATAGCAGCAACTTCTCTTGTGGCTTAGGTGCGACAAGTGTTGGAGTGGAGGACAGGTATCTCTTCAAGTCCTGCAGCGCAGCCTCCGCCTCTGGAGTCCATTTCATTGGACCTGCCTTTTCCAATATTTTGAAAAACGGCAGGGCGCGCTCAGCAGATCTAGAGATAAACCTGCTGAGAGCAGCCACGCAACCGGCAAGTCTTCGTACATCCTTGACGCGCTTTGGTGCTTCAGTCTGCTCAATAGCCTTGATCTTGTCGGGATTAGCTTCAATTCCCCGCTGAGACACGAAGAACCCGAGAAGCTTGCCGGAGGGGACTCCAAACACACACTTCTCGGGGTTAAGCTTGAGGTTGATCTTGCGCAGATTTGCAAAGGTTTCGTTTAAATCTTGAATCAGAGTCGCCTTGTCCTTGCTCTTGACCACTATCTCATCCATGTAGGCTTCCACATTTCTGTGCATTTGCGGCTCAAAAGCATCATGGACTACTCTTGCAAATGTTGAACCAGCATTCTTTAAACCGAAAGGCATCCATACAAAACAGTATGTGCCACATGGGGTGATGAATGCGGTTTTCTCCTCATCCTCTTCTGCCATGAAGATCTGATGGTATCCTGAGTATGCATCAAGAAATGAGAGGAAGTCACATCCGGCCGTGGAGTCAACAATCTGGTCAATGCGCGGCAAGGGAAATGGGTCTTTGGGCAAGCTTTATTGACATCGGTAAAGTCGATACAAAGCCTCCATTTCCCGTTAGCCTTGCGCACGACTACATGGTTGGCCAACCACGTAGGATGGAGCACTCCTCTGACAAGGCCTGCTGCTTCCAATTTCTTGATTTCTTCTGTGATGAATTCTTGGCGCTCCACCGCCTGCTTCCTGACTTTCTGCTTGACGGGCCGCGCATGAGGACAGACGGCAAGATGGTGCTCGATTACTTTCCTGGGAATGCCAGGGATGTCAGACGGTTGCCATGCAAACACGTCGACATTCGCCCGCAGGAAAGCAACGAGCGCGCTTTCCTATTTAGGGTCGAGAGTGGCACTGATGGTGAAGGTACCACCAGTGCCGTCCTCCTTGGCGGACACCTTCTTGGTCTCTGGTGGAGCTGCCATTGTCTTCTTACACTTCTCGGTGGAGCTCAATGGTGCGTCCTCGACGGTAGCGCAGCACTCCGAGGAGGTGCGCTTGCCGGAGTGGGCATCAGAACTCTTGCCGGACTTGGTCTTTTTCTTTCCCCCGGGAGCTTCAGCGGCAAGTGACTTGCGATCCGTTGCGGCTGCTGCTTCCCGGTAGATCTTGTCGGCGCAGATAAGAGCATCCTTCTTGTCGCCAGGGACAGAGATGACACTTATCGGGCCTGGCATCTTTAGCATGTTGTATGCATAGTGAGAGGCTGCCATGAATTTGGCGAGTGCTGGACGGCCGAGTATCCCATTGTAAGGCAATGGAAAGTCAGCAACGTCAAAAGTGACCCTCTCAGTCCTGAAGTTTAACTCGCTGCCAAATGTCACCGGCAACGTGATCTTCCCCTTCGGCTTGCTCCTTCCCGGATTGATTCCTTGGAATGTGCCGGTCTCTTTGAGCTCGCTGTCAGGGATTTGGAGT
The DNA here is from genome assembly GCF_002162155.2 of Triticum dicoccoides. NCBI lineage: Eukaryota > Viridiplantae > Streptophyta > Magnoliopsida > Poales > Poaceae > Triticum > Triticum dicoccoides. The sequence continues at coordinate 315,424,599 of NC_041391.1, forward strand.
TTTGGGAGTATCACGAAGGAGATCAGGTTCAAGCCGGCCCCGCCGTCAACTAGCATCTTAGTGACCTTTAGGTTGCGGATAGTTGGTGAAACCAACATCGGCAAGCACCCGACCGCAGTTATGCGATCAGGGTGGTCCTCAATATCAAAGATGATAGGCGTGCTGGACCATTTCAGAGGCTTGCGTGACTCGACGGGTGGTTCTGCCGCATTGACTTCCCGCACCCACTGCTTGAGCTGGCGGTGTGAAGTATGCAGAGAAGCACCACCGTCAACGCACAGGACCTCTGTGGCTTTCTGGAACTCCTGCTCATCAGTCTCGTCATCATCCATATCTTCATTGTCGTCGTCATCTTCATCCTTGTCGCGGACGCGGGGAGGTCTGTCTCCTTGCCGCTGCTTGGCCTTGCCGCGGCGTCCTCCCCGGCTGGGGCATTTCTTGCTGACTCCTCCAGCACCTTCCTGGGCCTTCTCCTTGTCGTGTCGCTCGTATTCCGCCTTTTGCTGCTCGACAAGCTGCTCGACCTTCTTGCAGCTCTGGAGATCATGGCCCTTGGTGCGGTGGATCTTGCAGTATTGCTTGTTGGTGCCGTCCTGCTTGTCGGTGACCGCCACAGCCTGGTAGTTGGTACCTGCGGCAATCTCCTTGCCGGAGCTGCCAGCTTTGGCTTTCTTGGCGCCACCTCCGTTGCCGGACTGCTCAATGACTAGCACATCTTTGCCTTTCTTTTTCCTGCTGTTCCACCGCCGGTTCTTCTTTGCCGGGGCAGCATCCTCACTATCAGATCCTCCTGCTTCTGTATTCTCTCCGGGGAGTTTCCTTCCTTCCTCAGCACGTGCACACTTGTCGGCCAGGGCATATAGCTCACTGACGTCTCTGATCTTGCACATCGCCATTTCCTCCCGCATCCTGCGGTTTCGCACGTTCTGATGGAACGCGCTGATTACTGCGGCAGGGTGGACATCTGGGATGTTGTGCTGTACGCGGCTGAATCTCTGAATGTACTTGCGCAGGGGCTCTCCCTCCTTCTGGGCGAGCAGATGAAGGTCACTCTCTTGGCCGTGAGGTTTGTGGCTGCCTGTAAAGGCGCCGACAAACTGATGGCATAGATCTGCCCAAGAAGATATGGAGTTGTCCGGCAAGTGCATGAGCCAGGATCTGACGTTGGGTTTGAGCACCAGCGGTGATAGAGGCGGGGGTGTCCCGATCTTTCGATGAGATGATAACTATCGATTTGGTGGAGACGACTTTGACGATCCGACTACAAACGTGCACGACGTTGCGCCTTAGCAATCGCTAAACCAATCTCCTGAGGTTATTGACCACGCCGGAGCACGATCAACCTGACCACGAAGGTCTATTCCTGCAAGAAATCGAAGAACGAGCAAGAATATGATAAAAGCAATCTGAATATTGCGAATATATATGAAGTATTGATAAAGGTGGGGATCCGTAAGCGGTCTTGGTCTGGTCGTTGGACACAAACGAAGTACACGAAGTTGCAATGGCTAACTTTTAACTAAACAAATCCCAAAGAAAAAGCTACTAGATGGATCTACTTATATAGGAGCAAGGGGTGGCGGCCAAGGAGGTGGGAGGACGTCCCAAGGCAGCCTAAAACTAACCCTAGGTCGTACAAGGCTCATGGGCCCAAGTGGAGGTGATGTAACACCTTTGGACTTGTAGTTTGACTCGGATTCTGCTGCAGCATCAGATTGTTTCGTCCACAACTCAACGCTCCGGACGAATTTTAAGGTGATTCCAATTGGGTTGGAAAGTGCACGAAATCTAGTTTCCAACAAAAAAAGAATCACCCAATTCGGAGTCCGTATGAAAAACTTGTGTGCGTTTTGAGTCAGGTATGTCTGTGCAGTCCGAATCTGAATCCAGAACGTGAGAGACTTGGACTCTATCTTCTCTTGGGCCAAAAGTGACGTGAGAGAACTTTTTGGACAGAAAATAAACATCTCTTTCTTCCTTATCTTCATATGTGGATTGTACAAATGTCCCATACACCTGCAATTAGACAAAACACAAAAGTGTGTGAAGTATTTTTGTTCTGGATAACACAAATAGATTATTGAATAGTTTGCACTAGAAATCACCTGACAAATATGCATATATGCAATATTTTTGGTCATATCCAAGGTAGTCATGTCCTCATCATCCTCCCCTTCTTGAAAATAAAGCCGTCCTCGGCGTTGCTTAATCTGAAATGTGGCTAACAAAAGAGACAAGGTGTACATGTTGTATATGTATATGTCATCCATTTTTACTTCCCTTGATTTTTGCATATATGACACATGAATAGATGAGTAACTTGTATAGTTCATAAAATCTAAAGCCAAAAAATTAGCACAAGAAGTAGAAGGCATGAAAATATTGCAACTCAGTTTGCACATATAAGTGAAGCTCTTATTCATTTCAAAAGATTGACAATGTTCATCATTAAACCATCCCAACATTGGTGAATAAACCTTACTTGCATCAAATTTACATGCTACAACATGCTTAAATAAGCAAACATGCAATAAGTCATTCAACACAGAATCATCACCAAGATTAGAGGTCATATCAAAATGATTAAACATTGGTTCTTTTGCATTAATAGTTAATTCAATGAGTGCACTCAAAATTGTTGGTATTTCAGTTGTTTGATCACATGGCAAAGTCAAATTATCAACGTAGTCCTCTAAAATAGGTGGTGTGATCAAAGTAGTGGGTAGCTCATCAGATGGTGCATTCAAATTGACAAGGCATTCATCATTCTCATGTAGAGATGGAAGATCAGTACCTTTGTCATTACCTCTTATGATCAACTCAGATGATGTAGCCACTCTCGGGGGCGATTTGTCACATGGTGGAGGTGATGTAGTCCTGACAACAACGGATGTGGTTGTCATAGTATGCCTAGTAGTTGAAGGAACAATCATATCAACTCTTGGAATGTGCACCGTGCGCTTGTTTTCCTCGTGGCCAACACGTCGTTTTATTTCCTGTTCAGCTTTGCAAGCAAGATGAAACAAATGGTCCATAGGATAACACTCTTCATGAATTAGTATCTCTTGAATATCACGGTTTAATCCTCCCCAAAATCTATCCATAAAATCATCTTCACTTTCTTCTAAAGAGGAATGCAACAAGGTAGTTTGTAAATCATCATAATATTTTGTTACAGTTTCACTACCTTGTTTTAAGTGTTGCAACTTCTTAATCATGTCACGAGTATAATAAGCAGGGACGAAAGTATGTCGCATGGCAAGTTTCAAATCATCCCAAGTAGTAGGTATATAATCAGGGTGTAACCGCATATATTCACTCCACCAAACCAAAGCATAACCAGTGAAAGAACCAACCGCAACCTTAACCTTTTTATGTTCATCGAAATTATGGGAAGCAAATATATTTTTTATGTCGAACTCCCATTCAATATATAAAGCAGGTTTAAAACGGCCATTAAATGGTGGTATAGATACATTAACCTGATCATGTGCATTTGGATGTTTGTGCACCTCTCGTGACGGTTGTGGTATTTGCAAAGGTGGTGGCACGTCTCCCGCGATCGACAAAGCCCATGAATTGACTCTGGATCCTGTCATGATTAGTAGAACAAGAAACAAAACCCAAAAATAATGTTCCTATAACTACTAGGATGTGGTGGTAAAACGCTCACAGTAAAGCAAATATCAATGTCTTACAAGTTCTTACCATGCAGCAGGCGGTGGTCGGCAACCAGCGGTGTCAAGTAACTCCGAATATTGAGTAAAGCGATTGCCAGGGGAGCGTACGTATACACGGTGTAGAAATATGTGGAGCTGGGTTGGCTATATATGGTAGCAAAAGATTAGCAATAATCAATTCAAAGATGCAATGTTGAATAAACGCTCAACGACGGTACTGTGCTAGTCCTAGGCTAGACCGGACTAGAGACGCGAGCCTAGAACACTAATAAGGTCACGGCGTAGCACAACTAGCATCAATGAAGGATACTAAGTAGCTCTTGACAGCAAGATATAAGTGAAGATCACAACGGGAGTGAAGATAATGATGAAAAACAACTGCCAAGCAGGATATACAACAACTCTCTCTCCAACTTTCCTCTTGAAAAGTTTGAGACAATTTTCTGATAAATTCTTTCAAAGAATTCTACTAACTCAAGCTTTCCAATGCAAAAAGAATCACTCAATTCTGAGTTGATATGAGGAGTCAAAGAACTCTAAAACTGCCCTGAAAAATTGGAACAAGATGTGTTCACGAACTTCGAAGGGCAAAAAGACGTATTTAGAAGCCGATTTAGAGGTGTCAAATATTGAACTAGCTTCTGCAACTATTTAGATGCGGCTCGTCGCTATCTTCAATTTGAGTACTCACGGAGCCAAAACGGACTTCGTATGAGGAAGATACACCTATTTTACTGAACAGTGCGCAAAACAGATTTCAATCCGAATTCAGGTACGAGATTGATTCTAGATAGATCCAATTTTTTTTCTTCTCTCTTTTTTTTCTCACGCTTTTTTTTCTTTTTCTTCTCCCTCTTTTTCTTTTTTTTTCTTTCCTTTTTCTCTTTTTTTTTCTTTATCTTCTTTTTCTCCCTCTTTTCAAGACAAACTAGATAAGATGCAGATTCGATCAAGCGAAGATGTGAATGATCTCAACTATGATTATGACAATGAACGGTGGGTAGCACGTGGTGGAAACTGATGGATGAATGGTGGACAGCGGAAGGGATAACGATGCAGCGGTGGCGTGACAAATGTGAACAGAACTCGAAACTCTAAACGAACTAGACACTAAGACCAGCAAGTCGACACGACGATGCAACCGATAATTCAATAGTGCATACAATGAAATGAAAATTGCAAAGGCTCAGACTGGCTTGGACAAAGGATGAACGGATCTATCTTTTTTTTGTGGCTTTTTCTTGGACAATAGGTAAGAAAATAAATCTAATCTAGGGAAAACTGGAAATTCTCACCGAGCAACCTGAAAACTGATACCACTTGATAGAGGCGGGGGTGTCCCGATCTTTCGATGAGATGATAACTATCGATTTGGAGGAGACGACTTTGACGATCCGACTACAAACGTGCACGACGTTGCGCCTTAGCAATCGCTAAACCAATCTCCTGAGGTTATTGACCACGCCGGAGCACGATCAACCTGACCACGAAGGTCTATTCCTGCAAGCAATCGAAGAACGAGCAAGAATATGATAAAAGCAATCTGAATATTGCGAATATATATGAAGTATTGATAAAGGTGGGGATCTGTAAGTCGTTGGACACAAACGAAGTACACGAAGTTGCAATGGCTAACTTTTAACTAAACAAATCCCAAAGAAAAAGCTACTAGATGGATCTACTTATATAGGAGCAAGGGGTGGCGGCCAAGGAGGTGGGAGGACGTCCCAAGGCAGCCTAAAACTAACCCTAGGTCGTACAAGGCTCATGGGCCCAAGTGGAGGTGATGTAACACCTTTGGACTTGTAGTTTGACTCGGATTCTGCTGCAGCATCAGATTGTTTCGTCCACAACTCAACGCTCCGGACGAATTTGAAGGTGATTCCAATTGGGTTGGAAAGTGCACGAAATCTAGTTTCCAACAAAAAAAGAATCACCCAATTCGGAGTCCGTATGAAAAACTTGTGTGCGTTTTGAGTCAGGTATGTCTGTGCAGTCCGAATCTGAATCCAGAACGTGAGAGACTTGGACTCTATCTTCTCTTGGGCCAAAAGTGACGTGAGAGAACTTTTTGGACAGCAAATAAACATCTCTTTCTTCCTTATCTTCATATGTGGATTGTACAAATGTCCCATACACCTGCAATTAGACAAAACACAAAAGTGTGTAAAGTATTTTTGTTCTGGATAACATAAATAGATTATTGAATAGTTTGCACTAGAAATCACCTGACAAATATGCATATATGCAATATTTTTGGTCATATCCAAGGTAGTCATGTCCTCATCAAGCGGGAAGTAGTTGGCAAGAATCTTGTCGTCCCGCCCCCGGTAGCTTGCACCGCGATGGTGTAGATGCTGAGGAACTCCGACGGATGTGACTTGCCGTCGTACTTCTCTGGTACGTCTGGTTTGAAATTCTTCGTGCTGGGCCACTGGACTTGCCGCAGCTCACAAGTGAACGCAGGGCAACCTACCGCGTACGGCAAGTCGCCTCGTTCCCCTAGCGCATGCATGTCGACAGAGGGCCCAGCGCGCTGGTCCGATTGACGCCGCGCTTCTCTTTGGCGCTCGATGCGAGTACGAGCGTCTTCTTGCTGTCGTTCCTAAAGAATTTGGCGATGATCGCGACGAGCTCGTGGATCTGATGATGCGGTGGCGTCGCTGCGGAGGTGGATCCGGCGAGTCGACGATCTTGGCCTTCGGGGTGGGGAGTGCATGGTGGTTGCACCCCCACCAGCTTCGTCGCCATCGGCTCGCGCCTGGCAGTCTTGCCGCGGCAGCGATGTACTAGGCTGTCGCGGAGTGTCGCCGTTGGCATAGCCGATGAGACTCTGAATGGTGGCCCTCCATTCATCGATCTTGTCCGCCGTTGGAGGGTAATCCAGGAGCAGTTGAGCTCGTGCCAAAGCTTCTGCTGGAGTGGTGGGCGGTAGTGGCGAACGGCGCGAGGAGCGGGATATGCTCGGACTTCTAACTATGTTAGAAGGAGCAGTATCCCGTCCAGGCGACCCGTGTCTCGCTCATGCCAGTATGTTGGCGTGCATGCTGGTCTCGAGCACTCCGAGACCCACCAGCTCGATCTTGGACCAACAAACATATGGTACTGCGAGTACCATGATGCTGTCGGTCCTGCGCCTCCTGTGATGGGCGCGGTGCATGTACGGACGCCGAGGTCTGCGCGGCCTTGTCCTTGGACCTGGCAGCACCGTGGGCTCCCTCGTCGATGTCCGTTCTTCCGCCGGCGTCTACCCCACCACCCGTTTGCTCCGGTGGCGGTGGGATCGACGCGGATGGAACAGCTGCCTCCGAAGCCTTCTTCTTCGGTGGCATGTCGATGAAGAAGATGAAGATCTAGCTCGCGTGAACGCCGGATCAGGTTCACACAACCTCAACGCCCCCTACCTGGCGCGCCAAAGATGTCGGGGAAACTGATCCACGAACACCTATGGGGCCGGCGGACCGAGCCCCTTTCGGTTCGGCGGGGGGGCGGAGATCGCACAAAGAGCAGATCGAGGCGAAGCACACGAGCAGTTTACCCAGCTTCTGAGCTCTCCGGAGAGATAATACTCCTACTGCTGCTTGTCTGATTGTATTGAGTTCTTGCTCGGGAGTGCTGAGTGCTACGGTACACACAAGCTGCTAACGAGACCGAGCGTGAGTGTTTTCTGCCTTCGAACCCCCCACTATGTTGCGCATGGGCCTCCTTTTATATGCTCAAGGGGTCACCGACAGGTGGCAACGTAGACAAGAGTAAAAATGGAAAAGGAATTGCGGTTGGTACAGCTATCTGTACAGTGTATCCTACCTAACCCTGACGGCAGGGGACAAAGGCATTAAATGCCCGTCTGCGTCACCCAAATAGTGCAAAAAGGACCGTCAGGGACGCCACCGCTCGCCACGATGGCAGTCTTGTCAGCGTCGCTTGCCACCGCGCACCGCTGGCTGCACAGCCTCTCGCCACGCGCGCCTAGAAAGGCCCCAGGGCGACACGTTGGTAGATGTGCTGGAGCGCGGGTATAGAGTGGTAGCTTGCCGCGGTCGTTGTCTTGTCGCGTCCGGAAGCTTGTCGCTCACCGGGCCTTGCCGGGACGCGTGGCGCGTCGCGGCAAGTTTCTTGAGATGCTTTGGTTGGCCTTCCCGGCAAGCTCCTCTTGCCGGGGCCTTGTCTCCTTGGCTTGAATACTTTGTTCTTGAATGGCTCCAGAGGAACCACGGAGGACATTGGCGGTCACCCGGCAAGCCTTGCCGCGGGGTGCTGTAACTGCCCGTGCACAAGTTTGGGATACCAGGGTACCCCTACTCTAGTACACCGAAAATCTCCTTGTGATAGAGGCAAAGGTGTCCCGTCTTTCGATGAGATGATGGATATCGCTTTGGTGGCAGTCGACTTTGACGATCCGACTACGAACGTGCGAGGACGTCGCGCCTTAGCAATCGCTAAACCAACTCCGAGAGGTTATTGACCACACTGGAGCACGATCAACCTGACCACGAGGGTCTGTTTCCTGCGAGCAAACGAAGAACAAGTGAGAAACTGAGATAGCAATCTGGATATTGCGAATATAAGATGAAAGCTTTATTGATCAAGGTGGGGTTCTGTGACGCCTTTGTCTGGTCGTTGAACACAAACGAAGTACGGGAAGTTGCAGCTATGGCGAACTTTTAATCTAAACAAAACCCAAAGTCTAAACGATGCCCTAAGGGCTGTATATATGGAGGAAGAGGGGGGAATTTCGTGGCCCTTGGTGGAGGGGTCCGAAATCAACCCTATCTCTTGTTTCCCCACACATACGGACTCTAAAAATAGCCTATACTTATATATTTCGAAATTACATGGGCCTGGCCCAATAATAAGGTGACGCAGCACCTAAAATAGCCTCGGGACGAAATTTATGGGCCTGGCCCAATAATATATTTCGTCCAAGGCTTCATGCACCCATTATGGTGGCTTCAAAGTCCTGAAATCATCACTTGTAACTCCAATCTTGTTCTTGCTCCAATGTTCATCCTTCTCCAAGCTAGGCCCTTCATTTGTAAGCAAAACAAATGTATCCAATTTAGGCAGCATCATATTCTCATGAACATTAGAATCATTACCAAGAAGCGAAAGTACCTGGTAATTTAGTTGGCGTGCACGAGCTCTAGTAATTGGTCCAGTATGTATAGCAGCAGGGGCTGTGGGTGTAACAATTGTATTGATGTCCTCATCATCCTCCCCTTCTTGAAATGAAGTCGTCCTCGACGGAAGTTCATCTTCCTCACCCAAATAAGGCTTCAAATCTGCAATGTTAAAAGTGGAACTAACCCCAAAATCTGCAGGCAGCTCAAGTTTATATGCATTATCATTTATTTTCTCTAACACCTTAAAGGGACCATCAGCACGTGGCATTAACTTTGATTTGCGCAAATCAGGAAATCTATCCTTACGCAAATGTAACCAAACAAGATCTCCAGGTGCAAACACAACATGTTTTCTACCTTTATCTCCAGCAAGTTTATATTTAGCATTCATACGCTCAATGTTTTCCTTAGTTAACTCATGCATTTTTAAAATCAATTCAGCACGTTGTTTAGCATCAAAATTAACCTTCTCCGAAGATGGAAGAGGCAACAAATCAATAGGTGCACGAGGTAGGAAACCATACACAACTTCAAAAGGGCACATCTTAGTAGTAGAATGCAATGAACGATTATAAGCAAATTCAATATGAGGCAAGCATTCCTCCCACATTTTCTTATTATTCTTCAAAACAGCCCTAAGCATAGTAGACAACGTTCTATTGACTACTTCAGTTTGTCCATCAGTTTGGGGGTGACAAGTAGTACTAAAAAGCAGTTTAGTCCCCAACTTAGCCCATAAACATCTCCAAAAGTGGCTAAGAAATTTAGTATCATGATCTGAAACAATAGTATTTGGCACACCATGCAAGCGAATAATTTCACGAAAGAACAAATCAGCAACATTAACAGCATCATCGCTTTTATGACATGGTATAAAGTGTGCCATTTTCGAGAATCTATCCACGACAACAAATATGCTATCCCTCCCCTTCTTTGTTCGAGGTAAACCTAATAAGCAAGGAACTCGGATTGGTGGTGGATATATGGTGGTGGTATATGGCAGCGGTGGTGGTAGCGGTGGTAGTATATGGATATGGATCGGTGGTGGTATATGGACACGGATTGGTGGTGGTATATGGATACGGATTCGGTGCGGTGGTGGTAGATGGCAGGGGCGATGATGATGGTGCGGCGGCGGCGTGACAACTTATGACCAGAACTCGAAACTCTAAAAGACTAGACTCTAAGACCAGCAACTAGACACGACGATGCAACCGCAAATTCAACAAAGCAAAACCCTAAAAAGATTATGCAAGGCTCAGATTGGTTCGGATATGATGAACTAACCCTAAATTTTTTTTTGTGGCTTTTTCGTGGACTATAGGTATGAAGAGCAGACTCGATCTAAACTACTAAAAAACTGTAAAATCTCACCGAGCAACCTGGCTCTGATACCAGCACGAGGTAGGAAACCATACACAACTTCAAAAGGGCACATCTTAGTAGTAGAATGCAATGAACGATTATAAGCAAATTCAATATGAGGCAAGCATTCCTCCCACATTTTCTTATTATTCTTCAAAACAGCCCTAAGCATAGTAGACAACGTTCTATTGACTACTTCAGTTTGTCCATCAGTTTGGGGGTGACAAGTAGTACTAAAAAGCAGTTTAGTCCCCAACTTAGCCCATAAACATCTCCAAAAGTGGCTAAGAAATTTAGTATCACGATCTGAAACAATAGTATTTGGCACACCATGCAAGCGAATAATTTCACGAAAGAACAAATCAGCAACATTAACAGCATCATCGCTTTTATGACATGGTATAAAGTGTGCCATTTTCGAGAGTCTATCCACGACAACAAATATGCTATCCCTCCCCTTCTTTGTTTGAGGTAAACCTAAAACAAAGTCCATAGATATATCCTCCCAAGGAACACTAGGTACAGGCAAAGGCATATATAAACCATGAGGATTGAGTCGTGACTTAGCTTTTTGACATGTAGTGCAGCGAGGAATAAAACGCTCAACATCCCGTCTCATCTTTGGCCAAAAGAAATGTGTAGCAAGTACGTCCTCCGTCTTCTTCACGCCAAAGTGTCCCATTAATCCTCCTCCATGCGCCTCCTGCAACAACAAAAGACGAACGGAGCTAGCTGGAATGCATAGCTTGTTAGCACGAAACACAAATCCATCGTTAACGACGAACTTGTTCCACATTCTTCCTTCTTTACAATTCTGCATTACATCTTTAAAATCAGCATCATGCACATATTGATCTTTGATGGTCTCCAAACCATATATTTTGAAGTCAAGTTGTGAAAGCATAGTATAGCGACGAGACAATGCATCGGCAATAACATTTTCTTTTCCCTTCTTGTGTTTAATGACATAAGGGAAAGTCTCAATGAATTCAACCCATTTAGCATGTCTACGATTCAATTTAGCTTGACTTTTAATATGTTTCAAAGATTCATGATCAGAATGTATAACAAATTCTTTGGGCCATAAATAATGTTGCCATGTTTCTAAAGTCCGAACAAGAGCATATAATTCTTTATCATAAGTAGAATAATTCAGACTAGGCCCACTCAATTTTTCAGAAAAGTATGCAACAGGTTTGCCATCTTGTAATAACACACCTCCTAATCCAATTCCACTAGCATCACATTCAAGCTCAAAAGTCTTATTAAAATCAGGAAGTTGGAGTAAAGGAGCATGTGTCAACTTATCTTTCAATACCGTGAAGGCTTCTTCCTGTGTGGTACCCCAAAGAAAAGGCACATCTTTCTTTGTAAGCTCATTGAGAGGTGCAGTAATGGTGCTGAAATCTCTCACAAAACGCCTATAGAATCCAGCGAGGCCAAGAAAACTCCTCACTTGTGTGACCGTTTTGGGCTGCGGCCAACTCTCAATAGCTTCAATCTTGGCTTTATCAACTTCAATTCCCTGTGGAGTAACAACATAGCCAAGAAAAGATACTCGGTCGGTGCAAAAGGTGCACTTCCCAAGGTTACCAAACAAACATGCATCACGTAGAGCAATAAAAACAGCACGTAAATGTTCCAAATGTTCTTCCAAAGATCTGCTATAAATCAATATGTCATCAAAGTAAACTACCACAAATCGTCCAATGAAAGCACGTAAAACTTCGTTCATTAATCTCATGAAAGTATTAGGTGCATTAGTTAACCCAAAAGGCATGACTAACCACTCATATAATCCAAACTTAGTTTTAAATGATGTTTTCCATTCATCTCCCAATTTCATACGAATTTGATGGTAGCCACTACGCAAATCAACTTTGGAGAATATTGTAGAGCCACTCAATTCATCAAGCATATCATCTAGCCTAGGAATAGGATGACGATAACGAATAGTAATATTATTAATGCCTCTACAATCAACACACATACGTGATGTACCATCCTTTTTCGGCACTGAATAATAGGAACAGCACAAGGACTAAGGGATTCGCGTATATAACCTTTGTTGAGAAGCTCTTGTACTTGACGCATAATCTCCTTCGTCTCCTCTGGATTGGTACGGTATGGTGCACGGTTTGGCAGTGAAGCACCGGGAATTAAGTCAATCTGATGCTCAATCCCTCGAATAGGCGGTAATCCCGGTGGCACGTCTTGTGGAAAAACGTCAGCGAACTCCTGCAAAATGTTAGTGACAGTAGGAGGCAAAGAGGAAGGCACGTCCTCAAATGAAAATAATGCCTCTTTGCACACAAAAGCATAGCAAACAGATTTGTTGAAATCTAGCTCATCAATATCAGATTTGGTGGCAAATAAACATGCACTTTTCAATTTAATTTCAGAAGCAACACTAGATGGTTTATTATTAGGCTTCATTTGTTGCTCAAATTCTTTTGCCACAATCTGATTTTCACTCTTATTCTTCTCCTGTTTTGCTTTATTAGCTCTATTAATATCATCTTTCAAAATGGAATCAGGAGTCATAGGAAGCAAAGTAATATTTTTATCCTTATGAACAAGAGTATACTGATTGTTTCTACCATGGTGTACAGAATTTTTATCAAATTGCCATGGTCTACCAAGTAATAAGGAACATGCTTGCATAGGTACCACATCACAATCAACATAATCAGCATATGTAGAGATACTAAAATGCACACGAACAGTATGTGTTACCTTAACCTTGCCGCTGTTGTTGAACCATTGGATGTAGTAAGGATGTGGATGTGGTCTTGTGGTGAGAGAAAGCTTCTCCACCATCTCCATGCTAGCCAAGTTGTTGCAGCTCCCTCCGTCTATTATGACGCGCACAGAACGTTCCTTCACAACTCCCTTGGTATGGAACAAATTGTGCCTCTGATTTTGCTCAGCTTGTGTGACCTGCACACTCAAAACACGTTGAGCAACTAAACATTCATACCTGTCAGCGTCTTCAGGAGCCATGTATTGCGTCTCATGATCAGAATCATCTCCACCATGTTCTTCACGTGTAACTAGCCAATGTCTCCTCATCATAGTCACTAGCGGACTCATATCCACCACCCTTGGTAGCAATCATCACATGCGGAGATTTGTATTCTCTCGCATAATGACCTCCTCCCTTACAACGACGACAAATAATATCACGTGTGTGCCCTGTTGATGCCCTGGAAGAAGAAGAACTCTGTGCAGGCCCGACAGGTGTGCTCTTGGCAGATAATGGTGGTTGTTCCTGTTTTCTTGTATCACGGCTGTAGGAGGCACCTGATTGAGGTGCTGGTGCAGTTGAAGTAGAAGATGCACGCGGTATCCATGATGAAGGTCGGCCTGCAGAAAAGTTAGTTCACGCCAATGCTTGTCGATCCTGCACTTCACGTTCAGCTTTACAAGCAAGATGGAATAAACGAGTGATATTAGTACACTCCTTATAGTCTAGAATGGTCTGAATCTCTCTATTTAATCCACCCAGAAAACGTGCAAGCATAGCTTCATTCTCCTCAACAATACCACATCGAATCATGCCAGTTTGTAATTCCTGATAATATTCTTCTACAGAATTTTTTCCTTGTCTTAAACGCTGCAATTTTTGAAGCAATTCACGTTGATAATATGGTGGAACCCAACGCGTACGCATAGCAGTTTTCAAAGCAGCCCAAGTAGTTGGAATAGGATATAATCTACAATGTTCAGACCACCAGACACATGCAAAACTAGTGAAAGCACAAACAGCAGCAGCAACCCGTCTCTCCTCGGGATATTGTAAACATGTAAAACGTTGTTCAGTTTCTAACTCCCAAGTAAGATATATATCAGGAACATATCTACCCTCAAATGGTGGAATATTCAATTTCAGTTTAGGAATATGGACATCATCTCGTACCTGAGGTGGTGGTGCAGGCCTACCATTACGAATATATACCTGAGGTCGACCTGCTGGTGGTGGTGCTGGTGGTTGCACGTAGTTCTGATTTTGAGCAACCTCATCCTCGTAATCTCCCACATAATCATCCTCCTCCGCATCAGCAGCAGGAGCCACAGAAGTATCAACAGCAGCACCAACAGTTTGCCAAACGCAAGAGGAACACGGCTCGCTCGGCGGAGGTCTATTTCGCGACGTGGAGGTAGTCGTTGTTGTTGTTGTTGGAGAGGTGCGTTAGGTGCAGCGGGTGGTGGTGGTGGAAGACGCGCGAGCAATTCATTAAACTTGTTATCGAGCTTTGTTTCGAACGTCTTCTCCATGCCATCTATCTTCTCCATGGCCTCTTCAAATCTGTTTAGGACGTCTTGCACCTGTTCACTCATCATTTGCTGAAATTTATCATGCAAATCCTTATTCGTCATGTTCTCCCAGTCAGTCTCGTCGGCTTGTGATCCTGGCATGGTTAGCAGCAATAGAAACACACGAGAATATGATCCTACAGACTACTAACAAGAGGTGGTGGTGGGTGTCACAAATCCGTCAAGCAAATCTCAAATTCTTACCAGTTCTTACCCAGCAGCAGGCGGTGATCGGCAACCGTTGTAGTCAAAAACTCTCAAAGCTTGGATAGAGCGATTACCAGGGAGTGTCAAATGCACGACGTAGATGTATGTGGAGCTGGGAAGGCTTATAATATGGTAGCAAAAAGGGTCAGCAATAATCAATTCAGAGATGCAAAGTTGAATAAACGCTCAACAACGGTACTGTGCTGGTCCTAGGCTAGACTGTGCTAGAGACGCGAGCCTAGAACACCAACAAAATCACGGCGCGGCACGTAAACAAGGGAAAAGCACACTCTGGAATTTTTTTTCCGCACTTTTTTGTGCTCTTTTTTTTTGCGCTGCTTTTTTTTTGCGAAAAATCACTATAATGGTGAGTGTCTCAAAACTCTTCCTAGCTCAAACTGACAGGATGGGCACGAAATTTTTTTTGACCAATTTTTTTTTTCGACTGCCCGGACCCAAAAACTGGAAACGGGTCAAAAAAAAACTTCCTATAATGGCACCTGTCTCAAAACACTCAGAAACACCTAAAAATAGGATAGCCAGAAATTTTTTCGAAAAATGCGTTTTCGAAAAATTTTGGGCCTAAACGGAGCGTGGTTTCCGGACTCTTTTTTTTTTCCGAAACCTACTCCGGCAAGGAAACACGAATCAGAATCTAGATGGATCTCGAAAACAAACCTAATATGACAAGAACTCGGATTGGTGGTGGATATATGGTGGTAGATGGCAGCGGTGGTGGTATATGACAGCTGTGGTGGTATATGGATACGGATTCGAAGCGGTGGCGGATAAGCGGTGGTGGTAGATGGCAGGGGTGATGATGATGGTGCGGCGGCGGCGTGACAACTTATGACCAGAACTCGAAACTCTAAAAGAATAGACTCTAAGACCAGCAACTAGACACGACGATGCAACCGCAAATTCAACAAAGCAAAACCCTAAAAAGATTATGCAAAGGCTCAGATTGGTTCGGATATGATGAACTAACCCTAATTTTTTTGTGGCTTTTTCGTGGACTATAGGTATGAAGAACAGACTCGATCTAAACTACGAAAAACTGTAAAATCTCACCGAGCAACCTGGAGATCTGATACCACTTGATAGAGGCAAAGGTGTCCCGTCTTTCGATGAGATGATGGATATCGCTTTGGTGGCAGTCGACTTTGACGATCCGACTACGAACGTGCGAGGACGTCGCGCCTTAGCAATCGCTAAACCAACTCCGAGAGGTTATTGACCACACCGGAGCACGATCAACCTGACCACAAGGGTCTGTTTCCTGCGAGCAAACGAAGAACAAGCGAGAAACTGAGATTGCAATCTCGATATTGCGAATATAAGATGAAAGCTTTATTGATCAAGGTGGGGTTCTGTGACGCCTTTGTCTGGTCGTTGAACACAAACGAAGTACGCGAAGTTGCAGCTATGGCGAACTTTTAATCTAAACAAAACCCAAAGTCTAAACGATGCCCTAAGGGCTGTATATATGGAGGAAGAGGGGGGAATTTCGTGGCTCTTGGTGGAGGGGTCCGAAATCAACCCTATCTCTTGTTTCCCCACACATACGGACTCTAAAAATAGCCTATACTTATATATTTCGAAATTACATGGGCCTGGCCCAATAATAAGGTGACGCAGCACCTAAAATAGCCTCGGGACGAAATTTATGAAGTGGCATCTTGTATATTTCGTCCAAGGCTTCATGCACCCATTATGGTGGCTTCAAAGTCCTGAAATCATCACTTGTAACTCCATTCTTGTTCTTGCTCCAATGTTCATCCTTCTCCAAGCTAGGCCCTTCATTTGTAAGCAAAACAAATGTATCCAATTTAGGCAGCATCATATTCTCATGAACATTAGAATCATTACCAAGAAACGAAAGTACCTGGTAATTTAGGTGGCATGCACGAGCTCTAGTAATTGGTCCAGTATGTATAGCAGCAGGGGCTGTGGGTGTAACAATTGTAGTGATGTCCTCATCACCTTGCGTTTAGTATCTGCATAACTCTTCTACCTTGACTGGGCTACCTTGAGTCTATCTCGAATCAACTTAACCTTCTCTTCAGAGTCTTTGATTAATTCTGGTCCGAACAACTGTCGATCTCCAACTTCATCCCACGATAATGCTGTCCTGCACCTTCTTCCATACAAGGCTTCGAAAGGGGCCATCTTCAAACTGGCTTGATAACTGTTGTTTTAGGAGAACTCTGCATAGGGAAAATTGTCATCCCAACTAGATCCATAATCTAGTGCACAAGCTCTCAACATGTCCTCCAGAATCTGATTGACTCTCTCGGTCTGTCCATCTATCTATGGATGAAAGGTTGTACTAAACTCTAGCCTGGTACCCATAGTTTCATGCAACTGATTCCAAAACATTGAAGTAAACTGTGTTCCTCTATCTGATACGATGGTCCTCGGAACTCCGTGCAGACATACGATCCTGGTCATGTATATCTTTACCAACTTGGCACTCATATAAGTTGTCTTCACAGGAATGAGATGGGCTACTTTTGTCAAACGATCAACTAAAACCCAAATAGAGTCACAGCTTGAACGAGTCCTGGGTAATCCAGTGATAAAAATCCATGCCAAGTTTATCCCACTTCCATTCGGGTATTGGCAATGGCTGTAGCAATCCTCCTAGTTTCTGATGCTCGGCCTTAACTCTCTGACATACATCACATACTGCTACATACTCGGCAATATCCTTCTTCATTCCTGTCCACCAGAAACTTTCCTTCAAATCCAGATACATCTTACCGTTGCCTGGGTGAATCGAGTAAGGCGAATCATGAGCCTCCTGAAGAATCAACTTCCTGATCTCAGGGTCATTAGGCACATAAATATGATCCTCAAACCATAAGGTGTCGTGCTCATCCTCAGGAAATCCTTTAGCCTGTCCTTTACTCATCCTTTCCTTTATATTAGCAATCTCTTTGTCCATCTTCTGGGCTTCTCTGATCTTACCCAACAAAGAGGACTGAATTTCCAATGCTGCAACATAACCTCTCGGAACTATCTCCAAGCATAACTCTCGAAGGTCATCTGCTAACACCTAGGTAGTCCTCCGGTTGAGCGTGTTAACATAACTCTTGCGGCTCAACGCATCTCCTACGACATTGGCCTTTGTGGGATCATAGTGCAATCTCACGTAACAATCCTTTATGAGCTCCAACCATCTCCTTTGCCTGAGATTTTACTCCTTCTGCGTGAAGATGTACTTCAAACTCTTATGATCCGTGTATACATCACAACGGTTTCTGATGAGAAAGTGTCTCCATGTCTTGAGTGCATGCACTACGACTGCTAAATCCAAATAATGTGTAGCATAACTCAACTCATGAGGTCGAAGCTATCGCGAGGCATATGAAACAACTCTTCCTTCCTACATAAGCACACCTCCAAGTCCTCGACGGGAAGCGTCGCAATACACTTGAAAATCCTTGCGTTGATCTGGGAGAATCAACATTGGGGCTGTAACCAAACGTTTCTTCAACCCCTAAAAACTGGCCTCACAATCCTCAGTCCATTAAATTTGGTGTCCTTCTTCAATAGCTCCATCATGGGCTTTGCAATATTGGAGAAATTCTCAATAAATCTCTGGTAATAACCTACGAGTCCAAGAAAACTTCTGATCTCTTCCACTGAGGTGGGTGCTAACCATTTAGTGACAGAAGCAACCTTGGTAGGGTCTGCTGCCATTCCTTCTCTGGATACAACATGGCCGAGAAATCCAACTTCCTTTAACCAAAACTCGCATTTGCTGAACTTGGCATACAACTGATGTTCTCTGAGCTTCACAAGAACGAAATGCAAATGCTCCTTATGTTCCTCTTCATTCTTCAAGTAGACCAATATGTCATCAATGAACACCACGACGAATTTATCCAAAACTTCCATGAACACCTTGTTCATCATACTCATGAAATAGGCAGGGGCATTAGTCAAACCAAATGACATAACTGTATAGCCCATACCTCGTGGTAAAAGATGTCTTAGGTATATCATGCTCCCGGATCTTCAACTGGTGATAACCTGATCAAAGATCGATCTTGGAGAAAACTTTAGCTCCTTGCAGCTGGTCAAACAAATCATTGATCATCGGTAGAGGGTATTTATTCTTGATCGTCACCTCATTCAGCGCACGATAATCAACAACCATCCTTAAAGATCCATCCTGCTTCTCCACTAGAAGTACTGGGGCTCCCCAAGGTGATGAACTTGGTCAAATATAACCTTTCTCCAGTAACTCCTTAATCTGCTTCTTAATTTCCTCCAGATCCTTAGCTGGCATCCGATACGGTCGCTTGGATATTGGTCCGGTGCCTGGCAATAACTCAATCAAAAACTCAATGTCTCAATCTGGTGGCATGCCTGGTAACTCCTCCGGAAATACGTCGGGATAATTCTTCACCACTAGTATTTCCTCCTGTACAACTCCTGATAAGGAATTCACCTTAGTCCTCCTCAGCGCATGCCTGGATACATACTTGATCCTCTTTCCTTCCGCGGTGGTGAGAAGAATCGATTTACTGGCGCAATCGATGTTTCCCTCCTACTTGGATAGCCAATCCATGCCTAGTATCACATCCAATCCTTGTGACTCCAGGACAATCAGGTTGGTTAGGAAAACATGCCTACCTATGGTTACTGGCAACTGATAGCATCCCCTACTAGCCATATACTCCACTCCTGGGGAACTTACTAACATAGGTGACTTAAGGGCTACCGTTGGCAACTTATACTTATCCACAAATCCACTTGATATGAATGAATGCGATGCACCAGTATCAAAAAGAACAAGTGCTATAAATGCATTAATCAAAAACTTACCGACAACTGCGTCGGGTTGATCCTCAATCTCCTCCACATTGACGTGGTTCACATGACCTTTGGTGAAGGGGTTGGGCTTCTTTGCAGAACCTCCATTGCCATTTCCATTATTAGCTTCAGGACAATCATTGGCATAATGTCCGGTCTTCTGGCACTTGAAACAAGTAATGTGGCTAAGATCCCCCTTGGCTAGTGTTGAGGTGTTGGAACGGTTATGACTGCTGCTTCCTCCATTCCCGTTGCCATTCTTAGGGCCACTGTGGTTGTGCGAACTTGCTCCATTGTGCGTGTGTCCTCCATGGTTATGGCCTCCATGGTTATGACTATGTCCTCCCGAGTACGGGGTATAGCAAGGCTTCTGCTGAGCTCCAGATTTGTTCCACCCATGTCCATACTTCCTCTTGCGATTATCAATCTACTGTTGCTTGCCTTCTATCATGAGGGCCCTGTATACCAACACCTAGTAGTTGTTAAATGTTGATACCATCAACTGCATGCTCAGCTCATTGTTGAGTCCCTCAAGAAATTTTTCGTGCTTTGCGGCATCTATGGCCACATCATCTGGGGCATAGCATGCTAACTTGCTAAACTCATCCACATACTGTCCCATTGTATGGCCTCCTTGGCGCAAGTTGCGAAACTCGCGCTTCTTCATGCTCATAGCTCCTGCTAAAACATGGGCGGTGCAGAAAGCCCGCTGAAACTGATCCCATGTAACTGTATCAATGTGGTAAGTGGCGGTGAAGTTCTCCCACCAAGATGATGTGGGTCCATCAAGCTGATGTGCGGCAAAGTGCACTCTCACTACTAGGGAAAACCCTAGTAGTAGCGCGGGTTTAGTGCCCACTAGTAGTGCGGGTAACTGTGCTACTAATAAGGCGCTACATCTATTACTTAGCAGTAGCGCGTACGACGTGCACTACTGCTAAGACTCATAGCCGCAGCGTTTGTTCTATAACGCACTGCTGCTAATCTAGCTAGTAGCAGCGTGTTTCATGTCCATCTCTACTAGTATTCTTTTTTGCTTTTTTTTATTTTGAGTGTATTTATATGCCGTTATACAAAGTTTGGTACAATACCAATTATGAGGTTTATATCATTATGTCCATAACAGTGTGTCAAACAAATGTGGATTAGGTTCAAGTGGAGGTAATATGTGGTGCATGTCAAAAGTATACTACTAATCCAAACTTGATCTAGTTTGGACTAGTAGTACTTTCGATGTGCACCACATGTTGCCTCCACTTGAATCTAATCCGCCAGCAGAAGCTATGTAATCATCATCATAGTCATTACCACCAACAATAGTTATTTAATCATCATAGTCATAGTGTAGCACATCATCATCTTAAAACTCATTCTAGCTAGCTAATCACCACCCACACTAGCTGCGGTAGCTATCTAATCACCACCAACACTAGCTAATAATAATCATCATAGTCATTACCACCAACACTAGCTATGTAATCATCATAGTCATAGTGTAGCACATCATCATCTTCAAACTCATCTCTAGCTAGCTAATTAATCACTCCTGCTGCTCTCTCTCAGGTAAAATAACATAAAACATGTGTAGCTCTCCTACTTCATCAAGTTGGAGCATGCAGATGAACCTGTCTCCTAATCGTGGGCTGCGCTTCTGATTGCTGCCCCCTAGTACTTCTCTGCAATCGCTCACAATTTTGCTCCAGTCTTTCACTATTAAGCATTCCTTGTTATTAGAAATCCTGTATGCACTAAAGTGCATTGTAGGATATCTTGGCCGTAAGCTAACAATTCTCATGCGACCTTTTGTCTCCATCCAATGAGGCACAACATTCATCAGGAGTCCCTGTTGAAGAACATCGTATAGTAACATACTTAGCAATGAAGTTTAGCTTAAAAATAATGTATGCAAAAGATGCACTGAGGACAAATAGTAAAAATCTTACCATCTTTCCTAAATAGATGTGACCATAGTTAAGTACGAACACTATTGGACGCACGTTTTGAGTACTAAGATTTTCAAGTCCAAAAAAATAATTTGTCTTAACAGTATGAAGATCCTCAAGCCATGAAACATAATGACTTATCTCCTTGCAGTTTAGTTCAGCCTCGGGACCGTAGTAGGTCCTGTCTACCAAGCGCCGGACACGTTTGCTTGATTGGAAATAAGCTGTCAATAGAAATGAGTTGTCAACTATTTTTGAATAAACAATATCAAAGACATAAATATGGTTGAGAAACTCACATAATGGTATAACTGGAGGCGTCTGCACATCGACCCAGATGTCGATATTACCTTCAATATCATCTTCTAGATGAATATCAAAGATGATAACCATATCAGGCTCAAATGCATAAGTCCTGCATAGTGCTTGCCAAGTTCTGCATCCAAAATAGGTGTAGGTGTCTACGTTGTATAATTTTGCGTGGAAAATACAACCATGCTCGGTCATCAAGTAAACTCTCTTTACCACTATAGTAGTTTTCATAGGATTGAAACCTATCTTATCCAAGACAAAAACTCTTGCATGGTAGGGGATACGCTAGTAGAATAGTAAAAAAATTAAATTATAAGTTGAAGCAAATGAAGCAGATGTCATGCTTAATTACGAAAAAAGACTTGTCATTGTGACTTACTGTATCCACTTCGAAGTTCTCGTCCAGCTTGATGCTGAAGCGCTATCATCATCTAGCAAGATTCTGTCGCACAGGTCGCACTCGTCTTTGTAGTATTTGCAAATACCGAAAACCTTTTGATCGTCAGTCATTTCCTATGTTCATAGTTGAAACATTAATTGAAAATCGATTGAATACAACTACCAGGATACTCAACACACAAATCCAGGGCACTCGATATTTCCTACATATTCTGGCACAAGTCATGCAAAAATTCACGGAAAAATCTGGCATGACCTTTGCTAAAATAGGACATATCGAGCGCCTGAAATTTGCCGGAACAAAAATGAATCTACACTCCGGCAAAACATAGGCCACACAGAGGTGTAACCTGCAAACAGGACCGGCCACTTGGGCAAGCACATATCCTATTTGAGCAACACATGATATACATTTCAAAATATCTTATAGGACTCATATTGACATAAGCATTCAATAAGCAAAACCAAATCATAAAATAAATAAGTATTCAAATTAGCATGCATTCAACAAGCAAAAGTAAATCATCTCTTGCATCCGTACATCGTCGAATATTATCACTAATACATCCCGAATAGTACCATACATATAACATCACTAATACAACTAAAACCCTAGCAAACGACGGGTATAAGCGCGGGCGGTGGACACCCAAAGAGAAGGAACAATCATAGGATCATAGCTCCAGTGAGATCCCTGGAGAACCTGCCAGGTATTGGAGAACTATGCTCCAGCGCAAACAAGTAGCGATGGGCGTGCGCGTCCTCCTCGCTGACACGGTGACGTACCACCTCCGTGGGGTCCTCAAGCCTCTCGTCCGTCACTGGCCCACGAAACCGCCACCAAAGAAGGTTCGGGTCAACGACGGGCTGACTCCTCACCAAGCTGCACCCCCGGTAGGTAGCGCCTCCCAGTCCCGGACATGTCCCATCTGGTCAAGCAGGCGTCCTCCACCGAGTCGACGACGAGGATGCGGGATAGGCATCGTCTGTGTCCGTGTGGGAAAAATTGCTTTAACTAAAAAATAACAATAAATGTGACATCTTCAACTAGTTCTATTAATTCAACTAGTTCTTACTAAAAATGAACTTAATATAAATAAAAATAAACTAGTACCTAATTAGTACCTAGTTCTTACTAACTAATTTGTACCTAGGAACTACTGCCCTAATTACCATCTAATTTGATGAACCTAGGGTGTGGAAAGTGGTAGCGGATATTCCAATTATCCAACTTAAAATTGAATAAGTGGTCAAATTTTACTCGTTTTATGATTCATCTTAGAAATTTGATTCGTTTCCACCCTTACATGAACCCTAACTAATTTGAGCCGCATCCGCATCCGATTCGTTTCCGCCCTTACATGAACCCTAACTAATTTGATGCAACAAAAATTTGAAGAACCCTAGGCAGAGGTAGGGGAGAGGGACGAGCAGGCATGCTCACCTCGGGTGCCTGTGGCGAGGGAGGAGCAGGCGGCGTCGAGGTCGAGGTCGGGGCGCGGGTGCGCGGCGGAGGGCGGCGTCGAGGTCGGGGTCGGGGGCGGCGTCCGGGGCCGCGTCGAGGTGGGGGGCGGGGGCGACGTCCAATCCGGGGTCGGGGGCGGGGGCGAGGGTGTGTGAAGAGCGCGCAGTGGCCGACGGGTGACGGCAGCGGCGAGAGCGAAGGAGTTGGATTTGGGGGAAGTGGCCGTGGGGAAGGACGAAACCCATGGTTAAGTCAGAAGTAGCAGTAGCGCCTTCCAGAAAGCGCGCTACTGATAAGTTAGCTACATCGCGTTCTGCGATACGCGCTACTTTTACTCCTTTCTCTTTTTTTCCTTTCATTTATTTTTCTTTACAATTTTTTTCCTTTTACCTTCTTCTATTTCTTTCATTTTCATTTACTTTTCTATTTTCTTTCCATTTAATTTTACATCCTTTAGCAGTAGCGCGTTTTAGCGTAAATGCGCTGCTACAAAGCAAGTAGCCGTAGCGCGGTTCTATATATATTGCTACTACTATGTGTAGCCTATCGGCTAAGCTGTGGGAATTTTAGTAGTAGCGTGTTTAGAATTAGGCGCGCTACTGCTACTTAGCACCAGCGTGCGTTTTTGACCCGTGCTTCTGCTATAGTTCTGTGTATAAGGTTTTCCCTAGTAGTGTCTCTCCACATCTGTGCATCCTGCAATGGTCAACTCTCTTCCAATCTTGCGGAGCCAATCATCTACAACAATCGGCTCGGTGCTGCTAGAGAACACCGGCGGATTCAACCTCCGAAAGCGGGCTAGGTTGTCAACAGGAGGTGGTGGAGGTGGGTTGTTGTTATTGCCTTGGTTCTAGTTCTGAACTAGCATCTGCATCAAGACATTCTACTGCTGGATCAATAGAGTGAGCTCCAGTGGAAACGCAAATCCATAGTCACGTCTGGGAGGCATCTGATGGGTTAGAAGGGGTGAGAAATCAGGATAGAAATAGGTCTAAGAGAGATCACTACCCATATGCTCATGAGACAAACACAATCAATTCACTTGATTCAATAGCACACAAGGTTCACACAAGCGATCTAAACCACGGTTACAAACTCGATCGATGCTAACTACTTGGAGGAATACTACAAGTTACAATGGTGGTCATCTAGAAATTTTGAACAGAGGAAGACTCCATGATATCTTCTCCAGCTTCGTCAATGTAGTCGTCATCATTGTCATCATTTGCATCACTGTTCGTGTCGGTGTCGTCCAAGATGATGTAGTCCTTCGAACGGATCTCCTTGGCTGATTCTTGCTTGTGACTCTCCACTGGTAGTCCTAGCTTCCTCTTCAGATCTTCATGCTTCTCCAGTAGTACAACAATTTCTTCCTCATATCCATCGCATGTAAACTTGAGTTCCTCTTCTAGCTCGTTGTTCTTCTTCATCAGCTTCTTGATCTTCTTCATGTTGAAACATAGTTGATTCTCTTGTCGACAAATAGGATCACCCATCTCCTGAATGTAAGCTGCAATTGATCCATCCCTCCTGGTACGGATCATCTTCCATTCTTCATCTCGGCGGCCACATATTTGATAGATAGTGTATTCCAGCTCCTTGTGATACACCTCACATATGCGTACAAAGGTGATATGGGCTGCCATGCTCTTTCCTAAACTCCAGCTTGGTGCATCCAGGTAGAAATCAATAGGCTCCATTGTTGGCGCGAATGTCCTCCCAGGTACCCAGACTTTGATCTTCCAGCGCTCCTCCTCCAGTACCGTTGTAGAGAAAGTCCCCGTGAAGCTTGGTAGTCTGATGTTCAGGTACTTAGTGACTTCCTTCAAGTGTCGTCCGAAAGGGGTGTCATCATCCGGCTGAGTGAACTTGTTCTGGGATCCGCCATCTATAGAGTAGAAATAGAAGAGAATTAGAAATGAGCAAAGAAGAGAATTCTTGTGGCTTATTCTAGTGTTCGTGTCCTAGAGTCAGCGTGTGCTCTCATACCATCTTGTAGCGACCATGATCCAATCTCCGTCTACGAGCATGGCTAAGCAATAATAAAGTAATACATATATTCCCGGGGTGATCAAAAGGTATTAGGTTCCTACATCAAGTACTACAACCAAACCACATGTTCTCAACCCTACTCATGCAAATATTTGAGGGGCAATACTAATGCATGATACATCTCCGTCGTATCTACTTTTCCAAACACTTTTGCCCTTGTTTTGGACTCTAACTTGCATGATTTGAATGGAACTAACCCGGACTGACGCTGTTTTCAGCAGAACTGCCATGGTGTTATTTTTGTGCAGAAATAAAAGTTCTCGGAATGACCTGAAAATCCACAGAGCAACTTTTTGGAATTAATAAAAAATATTGGCGAAAGAATCAACGTCAGGGGCCCACACCCTGTCCACCAGAGTGGGGGGCGCGCCCCCTGCCTCGTGGGCCCCCTGAGACCTCAACTCCAACTCCATATATTCATGTCCGGGGAGAAAAAAAATCAGAGAGAAGGATTCATCGTGTTTTACGATACGAAGCCGCCGCCAAGCCCTAAACTCTCTCGCGAGGGCTGATCTGGAGTCCGTTCGGGGCTCCAGAGAGGGGCATTTGTCTCCGTCGTCATCATCAACCATCCTCCATCACCAATTTCATGATGCTCACCGCCATGCATGAGTAATTCCATCATTGGCTTGCTGGACGGTGATGGGTTGGATGAGATTTACCATGTAATCGAGTAGTTTTGTTAGGGTTTGATCCCTAGTATCCACTGTGTTCTGAGATTGATGTTGCTATGACTTTGCTATGCTTAATGCTTTTCACTAGGGCCCGAGTGCCATGATTTAAGATCCGAACCTATTATGTTTTCATGAATATATGTGAGTTCTTGATGCTATCTTGCAAGTCTATAGTCACCTATTATGTGTTATGATCCGTTAACCCCGAAGTGACATTAATTGGGATAATAACCGATGATGGCCGTAGTTTGAGGAGTTCATGTATTCACTAAGTGTTAATGCTTTGGTCCGGTACTCTATTAAAAGGAGGCCTTAATATTCCTTAGTTTCCAATAGGACCCCACTGCCACGGGAGGGTAGGACAAAAGATGACATGCAAGTTCTTTTCCATAAGCACGTATGACTATATTCGGAATACATGCCTATATTACATTGATGAACTAGAGCTAGTTCTATGTCACCCTATGTTATAACTATTACACGAGGAATCGCATCGGACATAATTATCCATCACTGATCCAATGCCTACGAGCTTTTCACATATTGCTCTTTGCTTAGTTACTTTACCGTTACTGCTGTTACAATAACTACAAAACTGCAACTGTTACTTTTGCCACTGTTACCATTACTTCCATACTACTTTGCTACTAAATAGTTTGCTGCAGATATTAAGTTATCCATGTGTAGTTGAATTGACAACTCAACTGCTAATACTTGAGAATATTCTTTGGCTCCCCTTGTGTCGAATCAATAAATTTGGGTTGAATACTCTACCCTCGAAAACTGTTGTGATCCCCTATACTTGTGGGTTATCAAGACTATTTTCTGGTGCCGTTGCCGGGGAGCATAGCTCTATTCTTTGAGTCACTTGGGATTTATATCTATTGATCACTATGAGGAACTTGAAGGACGAAAGAATTAAGATTTATCCCTCAACTATGAGGGGATGTAAGGAACTGCCATCTAGCTCTGCACTTGATTCTCCTTCTGTTATGAGTAAACTTGCGACACCTAAACCTGCTTCTGTTATTAATTCTGATATGCCGCATGTTATGGATGATGCCACTTCTACTATGCATGATACTTATGATGAAACTACTTCTATGCTTGATACTACTGTGCCATTTGGTGAATTTCTTGATGAACAACTTGCTAGGGCTAGAGAGAATGAAATTGTTGAAACTGATAATATTGATGAAAGGATGATGAAGATTCTCCCCCTAGATATGAATTTCCTGTTGTGCCTGAGGGTTATGTTATGGATGAAGAAACTGCTAGAGATTTTCTTGCTTGCAATGATAGATCTGATCTTAAGAAGTTATTAGCTAAGCTGAAGCAAAAGTCTCTGAATGCTAGAATGAAATATGACCCTGCTTTTGCTACTTCACCTATCTGTGTTACTGATAAGGATTATGATTTCTCTGTCGTCCCTGAGATAATTACCTTGGTTCAATCTGATCCTTTTTATGGCTATGAATTTGAAACTATTGTGGCACATCTTACTAAATTGAATGATATAGACACCCTGTTCACTAATGATGAGAAATCCCGCTACTACTATATCCTTAAGATATTTCCATTCTAATTAAAGGGTGATGCTAAAACATGGTTCAATTCTCTTGATCCTGGTTGTGTGCGTAGTCCCCAGGATATGATTTATTACTTCTCTACTAAATATTTACCTGCTCATAAGAAACAAGCTGCTTTAAGGGAAATATATAATTTTGTGCAAATTGAAAAAGAGAGTCTCCCACAAGCTCGGGGGAGGCTTCTCCGATTACTTAATGCTCTGTCTGATCACCCTCTTAAGAAAAATGAAATACTTGATATCTTTTATAATGGACTAACTGATGCTTCCAGAGACCACCTGGATAGTTGTGCTGGTTGTGTTTTCAGGGAAAAACCTGTTGATCAAGCTGAATTGTTATTTAATAACATGTTGACTAATGAAAATAATTGGACACTTCCTGAACCAACTCCTAAGCCAACTCCAAAGAAAAGAGGTGTTCTATTTCTCAGTCCTGAAGATATGAAAGAGGCAAACAAATCTATGAAAGAGAAAGGTATTAAAGCTGAAGATGTTAAGAATTTACCTCCAGTTGAAGAAATACATGGCCTTAATATACCACCTATTGAAGAAACACATGGTCTTGATAATCCAACACAGGTAGTAAAGGTAATGATAGAGGCGGGGTGTCCCGATCTTTCGATGAGATGATAACTATTGATTTGGTGGAGACGACTTTGACGATCCGACTACAAACGTGCAACGATGTTGTGCCTTAGCAATCGTTAAACCAACTCCGAGAGGTTATTGACCACGCCGGAACACGATCAACCTGACCACGAAGGTCTATTCCTGCAAGCAATCGAAGAACAAGCAAGAATATGATAAAAGCAATCTGAATATCGTGAATATGTATGAAGTATTGATAATGGTAGGGATCCGAAAAGTGGTCTTGGTCTGGTCGTTGGACACAAACGAAGCACACGAAGTTGCAATGGCTAACTTTTAACTAAACAAATCCCAAGGAAAAGCTACTAGATGGATCTACTTATATAGGAGCAAGGGGTGGCGGCCAAGGAGGTGGGAGGACGTCCCAAGGCAGCCTAAAACTAAATCTAGGTCGTACAAGGCCAATGGGCCCAAGTGGAGGTGATGTAACACCTTTGGACTTGTAGTTTGACTCGGATTCTGCTGCAGCATCAGATTGTTTCGTCCACAACTCAACGCTCCGGACGAATTTGAAGGTGATTCCAATTGGGTTGGAAAGTGCACGAAATCTAGTTTCCAATAAAAAAAGAATCACCCAATTCGGAGTCCGTATGAAAAACTTGTGTGCGTTTTGAGTCAGGTATGTCTGTGCAGTCCGAATCTGAATCCAGAACGTGAGAGACTTGGACTCTATCTTCTCTTGGGCCAAAAGTGACGTGAGAGAACTTTTTGGACAGAAAATAAACATCTCTTTCTTCCTTATCTTCATATGTGGATTGTACAAATGTCCCATACACCTGCAATTAGACAAAACACAGAAGTGTGTGAAGTATTTTTGTTCTGGATAACATAAATAGATTATTGAATAGTTTGCACTAGAAAACACCTGAAAAATATGCAAATATGCAATATTTTTGGTCATATCCAAGGTAGTCATGTCCTCATCATCCTCCCCTTCTTGAAAATAAAGCCGTCCTCGGCGTTGCTTAATCTGAAATCTGGCTAACAAAAGAGACAAGGTGTACATGTTGTATATGTATATGTCATCCATTTTTACTTCCCTTGATTTTTGCATATATGACACATGAATAGATGAGTAACTTGCATAGTTCATAAAATCTAAAGCCAAAAAATTAGCACAAGAAGTAGAAGGCATGAAAATATTGCAACTCAGTTTGCACATATAAGTGAAGCTCTTATTCATTTCAAAAGATTGACAATGTTCATCATTAAACCATCCCAACATTGGTGAATAAACCTTACTTGCATCAAATTTACATGCTACAACATGCTTAAATAAGCAAACATGCAATAAGTCATTCAACACAGAATCATCACCAAGATTAGAGGTCATATCAAAATGATTAAACATTGGTTCTTTTGCATCAATAGTTAATTCAATGGGTGCACTCAAAATTGTTGGTATTTCAGTTGTTGGATCACATGGCAAAGTCAAATTATCAACGTAGTCCTCTAAAATAGGTGGTGTGATCAAAGTAGTGGGTAGCTCATCAGATGGTGCATTCAAATTGACAAGGCATTCATCATTCTCATGTAGAGATGGAAGATCAGTACCTTTGTCATTACCTCTTATGATCAACTCAGATGATGTAGCCACTCTCGGGGGCGATGTGTCACATGGTGGAGGTGATGTAGTCCTGACAACAACGGATGTGGTTGTCATAGTATGCCTAGTAGTTGAAGGAACAATCATATCAACTCTTGGAATGTGCACCGTGCGCTTGTGCTCCTCGTGGCCAACACATCGTTTTATTTCCTGTTCAGCTTTGCAAGCAAGATGAAACAAATGGTCCATAGGATAACACTCTTCATGAATTAGTATCTCTTGAATATCACGATTTAATCCTCCCCAAAATCTATCCATAAAATCATCTTCACTTTCTTCTAAAGAGGAATGCAACAAGGTAGTTTGTAAATCATCATAATATTTTGTTACAGTTTCACTACCTTGTTTTAAGTGTTGCAACTTCTTAATCATGTCACGAGTATAATAAGCAGGGACGAAAGTATGTCGCATGGCAAGTTTCAAATCATCCCAAGTAGTAGGTATATAATCAGGGTGTAACCGACAATATTCACTCCACCAAACCAAAGCATAACCAGTGAAAGAACCAACCGCAACCTTAACCTTTTTATGTTCATCGAAATTATGGGAAGCAAATATATTTTTTATGTCGAACTCCCATTAAATATATAAAGCAGGTTTAAAACGGCCATTAAATGGTGGTATAGATACATTAACCTGATCATGTGCATTTGGATGTTTGTGCACCTCTCGTGACGGTTGTGGTATTTGCAAAGGTGGTGGCACGTCTCCCGCGATCGACAAAGCCCATGAATTGACTCTGGATCCTGTCATGATTAGTAGAACAAGAAACAAAACCCAAAAATAATGTTCCTATAACTACTAGGATGTGGTGGTAAAACGCTCACAGTAAAGCAAATATCAATGTCTTACAAGTTCTTACCATGCAGCAGGCGGTGATCGGCAACCAGCGGTGTTAAGTAACTCCGAATATTGAGTAAAGCGATTGCCAGGGGAGCGTACGTATACACGATGTAGAAATATGTGGAGCTGGGTTGGCTATATATGGTAGCAAAAGATTAGCAATAATCAATTCAAAGATGCAATGTTGAATAAACGCTCAACGACGGTACTGTGCTGGTCCTAGGCTAGACCGGACTAGAGACGCGAGCCTAGAACACTAATGAGGTCACGGCGTAGCACAACTAGCATCAATGAAGGATACTAAGTAGCTCTTGACAGCAAGATATAAGTGAAGATAATGATGAAAAACAACTGCCAAGCAGGATATACAACAACTCTCTCTCCAACTTTCCTCTTGAAAAGTTTGAGACAATTTTCTGATAAATTCTTTCAAAGAATGCTACTAACTCAAGCTTTCCAATGCAAAAAGAATCACTCAATTCGGAGTCCGTATGAAAAACTTGTGTGCGTTTTGAGTCAGGTATGTCTGTGCAGTCCGAATCTGAATCCAGAACGTGAGAGACTTGGACTCTATCTTCTCTTAGGCCAAAAGTGACGTGAGAGAACTTTTTGGACAGCAAATAAACATCTCTTTCTTCCTTATCATCATATGTGGATTGTACAAATGTCCCATACACCTGCAATTAGACAAAACACAAAAGTGTGTGAAGTATTTTTGTTCTGGATAACATAAATAGATTATTGAATAGTTTGCACTAGAAATCACCTGACAAATATGCATATATGCAATATTTTTGGTCATATCCAAGGTAGTCATGTCCTCATCATCCTCCCCTTCTTGAAAATAAAGCCGTCCTCGGCGTTGCTTAATCTGAAATGTGGCTAACAAAAGAGACAAGGTGTACATGTTGTATATGTATATGTCATCCATTTTTACTTCCCTTGATTTTTGCATATATGACACATGAATAGATGAGTAACTTGCATAGTTCATAAAATCTAAAGCCAAAAAATTAGCACAAGAAGTAGAAGGCATGAAAATATTGCAACTCAGTTTGCACATATAGGTGAAGCTCTTATTCATTTCAAAAGATTGACAATGTTCATCATTAAACCATCCCAACATTGGTGAATAAACCTTACTTGCATCAAATTTATATGCTACAACATGCTTAAATACGCAAACATGCAATAAGTCATTCAACACAGAATCATCACCAAGATTAGAGGTCATATCAAAATGATTAAACATTGGTTCTTTTGCATCAATAGTTAATTCAATGGGTGCACTCAAAATTGTTGGTATTTCAGTTGTTTGATCACATGGCAAAGTCAAATTATCAACGTAGTCCTCTAAAATAGGTGGTGTGATCAAAGTAGTGGGTAGCTCATCAGATGGTGCATTCAAATTGACAAGGCATTCATCATTCTCATGTAGAGATGGAAGATCAGTACCTTTGTCATTACCTCTTATGATCAACTCAGATGATGTAGCCACTCTCGGGGGCGATGTGTCACATGGTGGAGGTGATGTAGTCCTGACAACAACGGATGTGGTTGTCATAGTATGCCTAGTAGTTGAAGGAACAATCATATCAACTCTTGGAATGTGCACCGTGCGCTTGTTTTCCTCGTGGCCAACACGTCATTTTATTTCCTGTTCAGCTTTGCAAGCAAGATGAAACAAATGGTCCATAGGATAACACTCTTCATGAATTAGTATCTCTTGAATATCACGGTTTAATCCTTCCCAAAATCTATCCATAAAATCATCTTCACTTTCTTCTAAAGAGGAATGCAACAAGGTAGTTTGTAAATCATCATAATATTTTGTTACAGTTTCACTACCTTGTTTTAAGTGTTGCAACTTCTTAATCATGTCACGAGTATAATAAGCAGGAACGAAAGTATGTCGCATGGCAAGTTTTAAATCATCCCAAGTAGTAGGTATATAATCAGGGTGTAACTGACAATATTCACTCCACCAAACCAAAGCATAACCAGTGAAAGAACCAACCGCAACCTTAACCTTTTTATGTTCATCGAAATTATGGGAAGCAAATATATTTTTTATGTCGAACTCCCATTCAATAAATAAAGCAGGTTTAAAACGGCCATTAAATGGTGGTATAGATACATTAACCTGATCATGTGCATTTGGATGTTTGTGCACCTCTCGTGACGGTTGTGGTATTTGCAAAGGTGGTGGCACGTCTCCCGCGATCGACAAAGCCCATGAATTGACTCTGGATCCTGCCATGATTAGTAGAACAAGAAACAAAACCCAAAAATAATGTTCCTATAACTACTAGGATGTGGTGGTAAAACGCTCACAGTAAAGCAAATATCAATGTCTTACAAGTTCTTACCATGCAGCAGGCGGTGATCGGCAACCAGCGGTGTCAAGTAACTCCGAATATTGAGTAAAGCGATTGCCAGGGGAGCGTACGTATACACGGTGTAGAAATATGTGGAGCTGGGTTGGCTATATATGGTAGCAAAAGATTAGCAATAATCAATTCAAAGATGCAATGTTGAATAAACGCTCAACGACGGTATGTGCTGGTCCTAGGCTAGACCGGACTAGAGACGCGAGCCTAGAACACTAATGAGGTCACGGCGTAGCACAACTAGCATCAATGAAGGATACTAAGTAGCTCTTGACAGCAAGATATAAGTGAAGATCACAACGGCAGTGAAGATAATGATGAAAAACAACTGCCAAGCAGGATATACAACAACTCTCTCTCCAACTTTCCTCTTGAAAAGTTTGAGACAATTTTCTGATAAATTATTTCAAAGAATGCTAATAACTCAAGCTTTCCAATGCAAAAAGAATCACTCAATTCCGAGTTGATATGAGGAGTCAAAGAATTCTAAAACTGGCCTAAAAAATTGGAACAAGCTGTGTTGACGAACTTCGGAGGGTAAAAAGACCTATTTAGAAGCCGATTTTGAGGTGTCAAATATTGAACTAGCTTCTGCAACTATTTAGATGCGGCTCGTCGCTATCTTCAATTTGAGTACTCACGGAGCCAAAACGGACTTCGTATGAGGAAGATACACCTGTTTTACTGAACAGTGCGCAAAACAGATTTCAATCCGAATTCAGGTACGAGATTGATTCTAGATAGATCCAATTTTTTTTCTTCTCTCTTTTTTTTTCTCACGCTTTTTTTTTCTTTTTCTTCTCCCTCTTTTTCTTTTTTTTTCTTTCCTTTTTTCTCTCTCTTTTTTTTTCTTTATATTCTTTTTCTCCCTCTTTCCAAGACAAACTAGATAAGATGCAGATTCGATCAGGCGAAGATGTGAGTGACCTCAACTATGATTATGACAATAAATAGTGCGTAGCACGTGGTGGAAATTGGTGGATGGGATGGTGGACAGCGGATGGGATAATGATGCAGCGGCTGCGTGACTAATGTGAACAGAACTCGAAACTCTAAAGGAAATAGACACTAAGACCAGCAACTCAACACGGCGATGCAACCGATAATTCAATAATGCAAACAATGAAAAGAAAATTGCAAAGGCTCAGTCTGGCTAGGACAAAGGATGAATAGATCTAACTTTTGTTTTGTGGCTTTTTCTTGGACAATAGGTAAGAAAATAAATCTAATCTAGGAAAAACTGGAAATTCTCACCGAGCAACCTGAAAACTGATACCACTTGATAGAGGCGGGGTGTCCCGATCTTTCGATGAGATGATAACTATCGATTTGGTGGAGACGACTTTGACGATCCGACTACAAACGTACAACGACATTGTGCCTTAGCAATCGTTAAACCAACTCCGAGAGGTTATTGACCACGCCGGAACACGATCAACCTGACCACGAAGGTCTATTCCTGCAAGCAATCGAAGAACAAGCAAGAATATGATAAAAGCAATCTGAATATCGCGAATATGTATGAAGTATTGATAATGGTGGGGATCCGAAAAGTGGTCTTGGTCTGGTCGTTGGACACAAACGAAGCACACGAAGTTGCAATGGCTAACTTTTAACTAAACAAATCCCAAGGAAAAGCTACTAGATGGATCTACTTATATAGGAGCAAGGGGTGGCGGCCAAGGAGGTGGGAGGACGTCCCAAGGCAGCCTAAAACTAAATCTAGGTCGTACAAGGCCAATGGGCCCAAGTGGAGGTGATGTAACACCTTTGGACTTGTAGTTTGACTCGGATTCTGCTGCAGCATCAGATTGTTTCGTCCACAACTCAACGCTCCGGACGAATTTGAAGGTGATTCCAATTGGGTTGGAAAGTGCACGAAATCTAGTTTCCAATAAAAAAAGAATCACCCAATTCGGAGTCCGTATGAAAAACTTGTGTGCGTTTTGAGTCAGGTATGTCTGTGCAGTCCGAATCTGAATCCAGAACGTGAGAGACTTGGACTCTATCTTCTCTTGGGCCAAAAGTGACGTGAGAGAACTTTTTGGACAGAAAATAAACATCTCTTTCTTCCTTATCTTCATATGTGGATTGTACAAATGTCCCATACACCTGCAATTAGACAAAACACAGAAGTGTGTGAAGTATTTTTGTTCTGGATAACATAAATAGATTATTGAATAGTTTGCACTAGAAAACACCTGAAAAATATGCAAATATGCAATATTTTTGGTCATATCCAAGGTAGTCATGTCCTCATCATCCTCCCCTTCTTGAAAATAAAGCCGTCCTCGGCGTTGCTTAATCTGAAATCTGGCTAACAAAAGAGACAAGGTGTACATGTTGTATATGTATATGTCATCCATTTTTACTTCCCTTGATTTTTGCATATATGACACATGAATAGATGAGTAACTTGCATAGTTCATAAAATCTAAAGCCAAAAAATTAGCACAAGAAGTAGAAGGCATGAAAATATTGCAACTCAGTTTGCACATATAAGTGAAGCTCTTATTCATTTCAAAAGATTGACAATGTTCATCATTAAACCATCCCAACATTGGTGAATAAACCTTACTTGCATCAAATTTACATGCTACAACATGCTTAAATAAGCAAACATGCAATAAGTCATTCAACACAGAATCATCACCAAGATTAGAGGTCATATCAAAATGATTAAACATTGGTTCTTTTGCATCAATAGTTAATTCAATGGGTGCACTCAAAATTGTTGGTGTTTCAGTTGTTTGATCACATGGCAAAGTCAAATTATCAACGTAGTCCTCTAAAATAGGTGGTGTGATCAAAGTAGTGGGTAGCTCATCAGATGGTGCATTCAAATTGACAAGGCATTCATCATTCTCATGTAGAGATGGAAGATCAGTACCTTTGTCATTACCTCTTATGATCAACTCAGATGATGTAGCCACTCTCGGGGGCGATGTGTCACATGGTGGAGGTGATGTAGTCCTGACAACAACGGATGTGGTTGTCATAGTATGCCTAGTAGTTGAAGGAACAATCATATCAACTCTTGGAATGTGCACCGTGCGCTTGTTCTCCTCGTGGCCAACACGTCGTTTTATTTCCTGTTCAGCTTTGCAAGCAAGATGAAACAAATGGTTCATAGGATAACACTCTTCATGAATTAGTATCTCTTGAATATCACGGTTTAATCCTCCCCAAAATCTATCCATAAAAGCATCTCTTGAACGAGCAAGAATATGATAAAGCAATCTGAATATTGCAAATATATATGAGGTATTGATAATGGTGGGGATCCGTAAGCGGTCTTGGTCTGGTCGTTGGACACAAACGAAGTACACGAAGTTGCGTTGGCTAACTTTTAACTAAACAAATCCCAAGGAAAAGCTACTAGATGGATCTACTTATATAGGAGCAAGGGGTGGCGGCCAAGGAGGTGGGAGGACGTCCCAAGGCAGCCTAAAACTAAATCTAGGTCGTACAAGGCCAATGGGCCCAAGTGGAGGTGATGTAACACCTTTGGACTTGTAGTTTGACTCGGATTCTGCTGCAGCATCAGATTGTTTCGTCCACAACTCAACGCTCCGGACGAATTTGAAGGTGATTCCAATTGGGTTGGAAAGTGCACGAAATCTAGTTTCCAATAAAAAAAGAATCACCCAATTCGGAGTCCGTATGAAAAACTTGTGTGCGTTTTGAGTCAGGTATGTCTGTGCAGTCCGAATCTGAATCCAGAACGTGAGAGACTTGGACTCTATCTTCTCTTGGGCCAAAAGTGACGTGAGAGAACTTTTTGGACAGCAAATAAACATCTCTTTCTTCCTTATCTTCATATGTGGATTGTACAAATGTCCCATACACCTGCAATTAGACAAAACACAAAAGTGTGTGAAGTATTTTTGTTCTGGATAACATAAATAGATTATTGAATAGTTTGCACTAGAAATCACCTGACAAATATGCAAATATGCAATATTTTTGGTCATATCCAAGGTAGTCATGTCCTCATCAGGTAAATTCTCTCTATAGATATGATAACGTTGAAATCCCATCTACTAAGTTCGCTAGCCAAAGCTTGGATGAATTTGATGACTTTATGGCTAAACAAGAAAATGTCAATGCTTATGTTGGTAGACAATTGAAGAGTAATGCTTATACGATTGGACACTTGAGTGATCATATGGCTAGAGTTAAGGGTGAACTTAAACTCATTAGTAAACATGCTTCTATGGTTACCACTCAAGTAGAACAAGTGCTTAAGGCTCAGAATGATTTGCTCAATGAATTATATAATAATAAACATGAATTTGCTGTTAGAGTAGCAACTAGAACGGGTAAAATGACTCCGGAACCTTTGTATCCTGAGGGTCACCCTAAGACAATTGAGCAAGATTCTCATAGAAATAATGTAGATGCACCTAGTCCTCCTAAAAAGAAGAAAAAGAAAAATGATAGGACTTTGCATGCTTCTAGAGAACCTGTTGTTGACACACCTGAGAATCCCAATGATATTTCTATTTCTGATGTTGAGACACAATCTGGTGATGAACATGAAACTAGTGATAATGTTAATGATAATGTTCATGTTGATGCTCAACCTAGCAATAATAATGATGTAGAGATTGAACCTGCTGTTGATCTTGATAACCCACAATCAAAGAATCAACGTTATGATAAGAGAGACTTTGTTGCTAGGAAGCATGGTAGGGAAAGAGAACCATGGGTTCAGAAACCCATGCCTTTTCCTCCTAAATCATCCAAGAAAAGGGATGATGAGGATTTTGAACGCTTTGCTGAAATGGTTAGACCTATCTTTTTGCATGTGCGTTTAACTGATATGCTTGAAGTGAATCCTAATGCTAAATACATGAAAGATATTATTACAAATAAAAGAAAGATACCGGAAGCTGAAATTTCCACCACGCTTGCTAATTATACTTTTAAAGGTGGAATACCTAAGAAACTTGGAGATCCAGGAGTACGAACTATACCATGCTCCATTAAAAGGAACTATGTTAAAACTGCTTTATGTGATCTTGTAGCCAGTGTTAGTGTTATGCCTCTCTCTTTATATCATAGACTTGAATTGAATAAGTTGACACCTACTGAAATATCTTTGCAAATGGCCGATAAATCAACTACTATACCTGTCGGTATTTGTGAGGATGTGCCTGTTGTGGTTGCAGACGTTACTATCTTAACGGACTTTGTTATTCTTGATATTCCCGAGGACGATAGTATGTTGATTATCCTTGGTAGATCCTTTTTGAATACTTCGGGGCTGTTATTGATTGCAACAAAGGCAATGTCACTTTTCATGTTAATGGTAATGAGCATACGGTACACTTTCCGAGGAAACAACCTCAAGTTCACAGTATCAATTCTATTGGAAAAATTCCAACAATTATTATTGGAGGCTTTGAATTTCCTCTTCCTACTGTCAAGAAGAAATATGATATTCTTATTATTGGGGATGTGCATATCCCCGTTGAGGTAACCTAGTGTTATTCGAAATTTCTCTGGTTTCATGCGATTCGGAATGAGTTTGTTAACAAGACTTTATCAACCTTGTTAGTGGATTCCTTTTGATGAGTATGAGATGCATGATGTTAGAAGGCACAACCTTCTGTACCCTCTTTTTACTTTCTGTTATTTAGATTAAATTAAGAAAAAATAGTATTTTCTGTCTGTTTTCTGAATTATCCATGCAATAAAAAATACCCCAAAAATAAAAGTTCTCCAAATGCCCTGAAATTGAAATATGATTTTTTCTAGAATATAGGAGAATATCTGGCATTGAGAACACAACAAGGGGAGCAAGCACTGGCCACGAGGGTCTAGGGCACGCCCCTCTTCCTCGTGGGTCCATGGTGGCCCCCCTCCACTTATTCCTACACCCACACTCTTCTTCTTTCTCCCAAAAAAATCACTATCCAGCTCAAGCACGAGTTCTAGCTCATCTTGCTGCCATTTTCGATCTCCTTGCTCAAAGCTCCATTCACAAAACTGCTTTGGGGGATTGTTCTTTGGTATGTGACTCCTCCAATGGTCCAATTAGTTTTTGTTCTAGTGCTTTATTCATTGCAAATTTTTGCTGCCTAGGTGACCCTGTTCTTGAGCTTGCATGTCAAATTTATTTGGTCCCAAGTAGTTCTAGTGCATGATGTAGTCTCTAGGCACTTGTGGGAGTAGTTGCTATCAATTTTGTTGAGTTTGGTTCACTTTTATTTTGAGTTACTAAAAAATTCAGAAATTTTCAGAAAATAATGAAGAGATTTTTGAGGGGCTCTTCTAGCCAATGCTTGAAGGATAAACAAAGTAAGGAGAATAAAAAGCCCAAGTATAATCTCCCTCGTGTCGCGGAAGTTCGGCCGTGTGAATGGCCTTGTGATGAGTTCTTAAGAGTAGCCGTGATCCATGGGCATAGACCAACTTAGGCCAAAAGCCTAAGCTTGGGGGAGTACGTATTTCTCATTGACATTACATTTATGTTCACACACTCATGCTAGTTGTTAGTGCTCATACTTTTTCATTGTAGTATCCATGCTAGTTTATTTTCTTTTTCTTGCTTTTTTCTTGTGTGTTTGAATATCTTTAAGAAAAACAAAAAAAATTTAGTTGTAGCTTTTAGCTAGTTTATTTTTCATGCCTGTAGTAGTAATAATTAAAAGGAAACCCCAAAAAGATTTCTCGTTCTTCTTTTGCTTGTTGGGAGCTTTCCCATGTAAATAGTTTTATTTCTTTTATTTTCTTTGGGGGTCGAGAGGAGAAGACCATAATGAAAATGTTGAAGTGGCTCTCGTATGCATTATTGTTTATTTAACCAAGAGCCCATATTACCCTGTCTTCTCCCTTGAATTGAATGCTTGCAGATTCCAGCTTAGTCCAATACACATGCACTATTATTATTATCCACACCGTTCGGTCGTGCAAGTGAAAGGCAATAATGACGATATATGATGGACTGATAGAGATGAGAGAAGCTGGTATGAACTCGACCCATCTTGTTTTTGTAAATATGATTAGTTCATCATTCCTGATTCAGCCTATTATGAATAAACATGTTTGCAATGACAATTAGAGATTATATTTGCTTATGACATGCTTAATTAGCTAG
The DNA here is from genome assembly GCF_002162155.2 of Triticum dicoccoides. Lineage (NCBI taxonomy): Eukaryota > Viridiplantae > Streptophyta > Magnoliopsida > Poales > Poaceae > Triticum > Triticum dicoccoides. The sequence continues at coordinate 315,465,140 of NC_041391.1, forward strand.
GTGTTTATAATGGTTTACCTTGCATGCCAACATGCTATTAAAATGGTTGTGATGTGGTATGATAGGGTGGTATCCTCCTTTGAATGATTTGAGTGACTTGACTTGCCACATGTTCACGCATGTAGTTGAAACAAAATCAACATAGACTTCATGATATTTATGTTCATGGTGGATTATATCCAACTCATGCTTGCACTTAGTGTTGATTAATTTTAATGCATGTTCATGGCTGCTGTCGCTCTCTAGTTGGTCGCTGCCCAATCTCTTTCTAGCCTTCACTTGTACTAAGCGGGAATACTACTTGTGCATCCAAAATCCATAAACCCCAAAGTTATTCCATATGAGTCCACCATACCTTCCTATATGCGGTATCTACCTGCCGTTCCAAGTAAATTTGTATGTGCCAAACTCCAAACCTTCAAATGAAATTCTATTTTGTATGCTTGAATAGCTCATGTATGAACTAGGGCTATTTGTATATTCCAGGCTAGGCGGGTTATTCTCAAGAGGAGTGGACTCCACTCCTCACTCACGAGAAAATGGCTGGTCACCGGGATGCCTAATCCCATGCTCAAATCAAATCAAAATAATTGCAAACAAAACTCCCCCAGGATTGTTGTTAGTTGGAGGCACCCTTTGTTTCGGGCAAGCCATGGATGGATGCTTGTTGGTGGAGGGGGAGTATAAACTTTACCATTCTGTTTGGGAACCGCCTATAATGTGTGTAGCATGGAAGATATCAAGATCTCTTGGTTGTTATGCTGACAGTGAAAGTATACCGCTCAAAATATTATTTATCTCTATTTCAAAATCGAGCCCTTGCACCTCTACAAATCCCTGCTTCCCTCTACGAAGGGCCTATTTATTTACTTTTGTGTTGAGTCATCACCCTCTTATTAAAAAGCACCCGCTGGAGAGCACTGCTGTCATTTGCATGCATTACTATTAATTTATATTGGGTACGACTATGACTGGATCTCTTTTACCATGAATTACAATGTTTAGTCAGTCCTTGATCTTTAAAGGTGCTTTGCATTTTTGTTTTGCGGTCTCAGAAAGGGCTAGCAAGATACCATCTTGTTATATCATATTATGATTGTTTTGAGAAAGTGTTGTCATCCGAGATTTATTATTATTGCTCGCTAGTTGATTATGCCATTGATATGAGTAAACATGAGACCTAAGTGTTATTGTGAATATGGTTAGTTCATACTCTTTGCTGAAAACTTGAATGTTGGCTTTGCATATATTCAACAACAAGAGCAAACAGAGTTTGTAAAAGTTTTTCTTTATCACTTTTGGTTTGTCAACTGAATATCTTGAGGACAAGTAAAGGTTTAAGCTTGGGGGAGTTGATACGTCTCTGTCGTATCTACTTTTCCAAACACTTTTGCCCTTGTTTTGGACTCTAACTTGCATGGTTTGAATGGAACTAACCCGGACTGACGCTGTTTTCAGCAGAACTTCCATGGTGTTATTTGTGTGCAGAAATAGAAGTTCTCGGAATGACATGAAAATCCATGGAGCAACCTTTTGGAATTAATAAAAAATATTGGCGAAAGTATCAATGTGAGGGGGCCCACACCCTGTCCACGAGGGTGGGGGCGCGCCCCTGCCTCATGGGCCCCCTGAAGCTCCACCGACCTCAACTCCAACTCCATATATTCACGTTTGGGGAGAAAAAAATCAGAGAGAAGGATTCATCGCGTTTTATGATACGGAGCCGCCGGCAAGCCCTAAACTCTCTCGCAAGGGCTGACCTCGAGTCTATTCGGGGCTCCGGAGAGGGGGATTCGTCGCCGTCGTCATCATTAACCATCCTCCATCACCAATTTCATGATGCTCACCGCCGTGCATGAGTAATTCCATCATAGTCTTGCTGGACGGTGATGGGTTGGATGAGATTTACCATGTAATCGAGTTAGTTTCGTTAGGGTTTGATCCCTAGTATCCACTGTGTTCTGAGATTGATGTTGCTATGACTTTGCTATGCTTAATGCTTGTCACTAGGGCCCGAGTGCCATGATTTCTGATCTGAATCTGTTATGTTTTCATGAATATATGTGAGTTCTTGATCCTATCTTGCAAGTCTATAGTCACCTATTATGTGTTATGATCCGTTAACCCCGAAGTGACAATAATCGGGATACTTACCGGTGATGGCCGTAGTTTGAGGAGTTCATGTATTCACTAAGTGTTAATGCTTTGGTCCAGTACTCTATTAAAAGGAGGCCTTAATATCCCTTAGTTTCCAATAGGACCCCGCTGCCACGGGAGGGTTGGACAAAAGATGTCATGCAAGTTCTTTTCCATAAGCACATATGACTATATTCGGCATACATGCCTACATTACATTGATGAACTGGAGATAGTTCTGTGTCACCCTATGTTATAACTATTACATGAGGAATCGCATCCGACATAATTATCCATCACTGATCCAATGCCTACGAGCTTTTCACATATTGCTCTTTGCTTAGTTACTTACAGTTGCTGCTGTTACAATTACTACAAAACTACTACTGTTAGTTTTGCCACTGTTACAGTTACTTCCATACTAATTCGCTACTAAATACTTTGCTGCAAATATTAAGTTATCTAGGTGTGGTTGAATTGACAACTCAACTGCTAATACTTGAGAATATTCTTTGGCTCCCCTTGTGTCGAATCAATAAATTTGGGTTGAATACGCTACCCTCGAAAACTGTTGCGATCCCCTATACTTGTGGGTTATCAATGCATAGTAAAAACTGGGTATAGAAAAGTATGATCAAAGTGTAACTTGCCTTGCTGACAATCTGTAAACTCTAGAGATTCGTAGTAACAAGCTTCGCACTCCGGGTAATCTAGCGTAGACAAACAATAGCATTCATAAGCAATCACTCAAACAATGAGAAAACCGAGAAAAGATCCAAATCAAACACAAAACAAGCGAATGGCTAAACTAAACAGAAAGTAAAACCTAACAACATTATTATCATGTGGATTAGATCTTAACAGTAGGTACATGTGATTAGCTACGGTTTGCAGAAAGAAACAACTCAAGCGGAGAAACGAAACTTGAGATATGAATGAAACAAGATCGTTTGCTAATCTGAACTACCATCAAATTTTACAATGTCAAAATCATGTTCAAGTTGGTTAATTGGAAAGAACAGAATGTTACGAAGAATTAGGCGCTGGTTTCATCTAGTTTGGACTAACGAGCAAAAAGTTGCGCTAGTGTTAAGTTCAGGGGCTAAATCGCGAGAAAACTATTCGCGAATAGGTCCCTGATCGAAAATAAAAGAAAAAAGAAAAATCTACAGCACGAACGTTCATTAACAGAACTAATCTAACGAAAAGGATTCCTTAAAATGAACGAACGAACGAACAAACATTTACAAAATAAACTAAAATGAAAACTAAACCGATCTATTCCCTAATACCGAAAAAACCGTAAAAAAACGTTCAGCCGGCCGGTTCTTACCGTTTATGCGAGAAAAGACCGGCGGAGGCGAGATCGGATCGGTGGCGGTGGCTCCTGCGGCGGCGCGGGGCAGCGACAAGGCGGCACGATGGCAGCGTGGGGCGCTGCGCCAGAGACGGCGAATGCTGCTGCGGCTGCGGGAGGCGGGGCTGAGGCGATGAGGAGAGGGGGCAGTGGCGCGGCTACTTAAAGACCTCGGGG